>NC_141615.1:10594986-10894986 GCF_047967505.1 Dipteris shenzhenensis
GATGGGCCAGCAAGTAAGACAGCATTTCCCAAGGCTATAAATTTTAGGGGAAACAATGTCCTCCAACTGGTCCACTCACATATTTGCCGCATGAATATAGTCCATCACCTTGAGGGGCAGTATAATTGATGTTTTTCATTCAGCAAGAAGATATGTGTACACTTGAAAAAGAAGGCAGAGGCATTTGACAAGTGCAAGGGATGGCTAGAAATGGTACAACATGAAACTCCAAAAGTTGAAAACAATAAGCACATACAAAGGGGGGAAGGTCACCTCCAAGAAGCCCAACAAATACTACAATTCACGAGGTTTCAAGTGTCACCCAACGAAGGCTCACCAAGGATCAAGTATGCTCAGGTGGAAGGATTCCCTTCCAAGAAACATTTGCTTAGGCCACAAGGATGACAACCATCAAGACAGTTCTGCTGCCCATTGCAAATGGCCAATACTTATGTGAAGAGTTTTATGTGGAAAAACCTCCAAGGTTTCGGGTTCTGTGACCCTAACAAAAGCCAAGATGAGGCGATCATGGCGATTCAGTCACTCTTAACAAGAGCCCAAGAGGATGACATCATGGAGATTCATCCCAAGAGGAGGAGATCATGGATGTCCAAAGAGCATTTTTCCCACTAGTTGAATCACAGTATCAGAGGATCACCACTTTACCTATCAAACACGAGGCTCAACATCAGCTTTGCACTTGGTTATTGAGTGAGTTCTTGAGTTTCCACTCAGCCTAGGAGAGCCACTGGTAAGCTGTTCCATCATAGTTACTCAGGAGTGTGGGATCAGATATAGTGTCAAACCACACCCATAGCTAATTGGACAGGATATGCAGACATCCGCAAGTCCACATCAAGCTCCTATTTCCTACTGACCATTGGCTCGGCGCTGCTTGCAAGGCAATGTGTTTGGGACGGATCTTTAATGACTTAAATTGTGTTCAGGATGATTCCACCATCCTGGATTGCAACAACCAGAGTGGCATTGCAATTGCAATGAATCCAAGGTTCCCTGCTTGAACAAAGCACATCAAGGCTCCGTACCATTTTGCTCAAGAAAACATCCTAAGCAAAGACATTAACCAAGGAGAATTCGGCAGACATCTCGCTCAGCCCGGAGACACGCTAGTACCTTATGAAGCTTCTTGGCATTACAACCCCATAATGTCTAGAGATGACACTAAGGGGGATCCTTTGACTCAGTATTGGCTCACTCAACCTGTATATGCAGCAGGACTTCCACATTGGAGGCTAGTCAGCCTGTTGCTGCTTAGTCAGTCTCTACATGGCTGGTTGGCCCATTTCTGGAGCCTTACAAGAGTTGAGATTGCACCCCACTCTCCATGAAATCCCATTTGAGTTCCTATGCCTATCCACTACGTGGAAAGAGGATTAAGGAAGGCTACTGACCTTTCAGTAGGAGAGTGTGAGATGTGGCCCCTGGCCTTCAGGAGTTTGCTGTATTCATTTTCAGCCTGATGTAAGGTTGCATCTTATGTGAGATCTCCTTTGTTCATCTTACATCCTCTTCATGTTTGTGAAAAAGTTAAAGAATTGCTTCTGTTTCTCTGCATAGTGCATTGTGAATCTCTCACATAGCAAGTGTGGATAACCATGCAGTTTAGAAACATACAGCACTCGGCTTTTGATACTCATGATATGCATAATAGATTAATCTATGAAATATAGCTATCAATTATGGCTGATGGTTAGTTTGAGATATAGAATGAATTACAAGCCCAAGGACTGCCTAATCTTGTTCTACAACTGACTTTGAATGACGAGAGTTGTGTGGGATATTGTAGGAGAATTATGAATATGTTCATGATTACCAGCAAAGCCCTATGGAAAGGGGGCGTGTCACTGCTTCGTGCTTGTAGTTGGTAATCACGTAAATTACATTTGCCAAGACATATGCAACTCTTGATAATCATGAATAATAAATAGGAGTATGAGGCCTTTGCTGCCTATTACAAGTCTCACCATGCCCTACAATGAAATTAAAATGCAAGAACCATTGCAATTTGCCATTGAAACACAATCAATGCAAACAATCATGGCATGTAATATTGCTCATGTAGGAAATGCCTCAAGTACATGTATCCAAGACTTGCCTACTGAATCTTCTCGTCGACCCATGGGCCAACATTGAACCAACAATTTATTTGATATCTTCTTCACAATTCTCACTTCAAAAAAGCAATAAGCAAAAGTTGAAACTCCATTTGATAAGGTAATCAAATGAAACCTTGAAAAACAACAATACTTACGCAAATAAAGTTTTCCATGTACTCGCATACTCATTCAAAACACATATTGTCATTTCACTTAAAAGGGATTAGCTTAAGAAATGATAAATCTTTGACAAATTCAATCTCCAGCAAACATCATGAACCACCTAGAAACGCCTCATCATGTAACAACAAAACAAAACATGTAGTTTCATCTTGTGATGATCTATTACAAGCTCAAACCATTGACTTACGAAATCCTTGTGATTATATCAAAACCAACTTTGGGTGTAAATCATTGTATCAACATAAAGGACAAATGTTGATGGACTCACTAATTCAAAATCATTTCAAAATTTGAAGTGAAAAGCAGCACCCTAATGAAACTAAGTTTAAAAAACATACTTTGAAAACCACATAATTAATTAGTCGTTCCACCAACTTTTGTGTCTCCATCAAAGATAGCCGGCCAAAGAAAAGAGCCTACAAAACCCAAAAATCCAAAAAAGTACGAACCAATCAATAAATATAGAGTGGATATTGTTACCCTTAGAATCCTACACGTTCTTCTTTTCTTCTAGCCAAATCAAGATGTCTTACATAAATTTTCATTTCCAACTAAATATACTGGGTCTTCAATCACTCTGCCTAAAGCTCACTTAATGACTCTATTCCACAAAAGGTACAATCTCATGCGATGCATCATCACACGTGCAAAAAGTTCATGCATGCATGCATGAATACCTTATCGTTTTATATCATGTAATTAAATTTTACTTCTTCAAAATGTGTGACAATCATACCATGTAATAAAACAATCGCAAGCTCCATAGCACACAAATTATCTTTCTAAACAAAGAAGATTTTCCTTACAAATGCATCAAGAATTGTATCATGGAACAACCTTGTATCCGGAAGAAAACTTCTACAAAACCTACTATTTCAAGAAACTTACTAAGTTTAGGCGGTATTTAATGCATGCTACGAATTCCTACACTTTGCACCTACTTGATCTAAGATATGCACTCCTTTCACATTGCCAAGGCCATCTCTCAAGTTAGAGAGTATAGTCTTGGGCATCCAACTCCTCGGGCATTGGAAGAGTGGATACTCCATGAATCCTTGGGTGCAAGGTAAACTCTGTTAAGAAACAAGTTTGGTAGTCCCTCAAATGACCTGATGTTCCATACCTCAAATTCTCCCACCAATTTTATCGTGCTCTTTGTTCTGATGCACTACTCGAATGGATGCATAGGTTTCCTCCGAGGCTAGTTACTCTACGAGGAGGCATTTTCCCTAGCATTGTCTCTCCATCTACATTTGTTGCAAAATTGCCTTCCATTTCCATTTGGATATTATATCATCGGTTTCCATGGCCTTTAACTTCCTCCTCATACCTTGACCACGTATATCAACTTTCTTATCTCACAACCTTTGTTATGTTCTCTTGCAATCCATGACAAACTGCATCGCACCATGTGCTACCTTATTTTAAACAAAGAGTGAAGCAAGAAGCAAGAAATAATTTATAATAGACCAGCTAGCTTGTGAAGAGAAACAAGGAATACCCAAGAGCGCTAAGAAGTATCAAAGATCATGGCTAGGAATGTCCTTAAAAGAAACAGGTGCACGGATGGTAAGAAGCCAAGAAAGATACAACAAGGAAAATAATTTTCAAAGAGAAGCAAAAAGCCTAAAAAGAATAGGTCACAGATGGGAAGAAGTCGAGAGAATTGGAGCACAACGAAGAATCTTCTACATAGGTCATAGCCTATAAGTGACAGGCTACGACACGAGGGTGTAATTTATTTGGGATTTACAAATGCGAAAGAAGTGAGATTTCGAATCCAAGTGGGAGAAATGTCAAATCTTGCGAAAAATGATAGCCATGTTTTGTCTGGTTCCGTGCCCTGCTTCCTTGAACAGCATTCCAAACGTTCTGGATGTCGGAACACCATTCCTTGGTAACTATGATTCAGACACTCTTTGACATGTTTATGGGGCTCAATCGCAAGGAAGTGAGTGGAAAAGGAACCAATGCAAAATGATAAATAATGTTGGATTTATTCAAAGAGCATTGCACGTGCATAAATTAAGTTTTTTCTAGTGCATCCATATATGGGTGCATTAAGCTATAAATATCACCAAAGATTAAAGGTTTAAGACCACCATGAAGTAGCTTCATAAGTGTGAAATGCAAATTTTCAAAAAGTTTGCCTTTCCAACCAAATAAAAAAATTTATTGAGCCTGCCCTCAAATGGATGCACATATTGAAGTGCAGTATTGGACACCCCCTTAACCATAGTGAAGTACTCAATTGCTTGCCTCCTTTGGTTTTCTGAAAAGCTCAAGCAGTGCACTTTCAAATGAACAACTGCTTCTATATATGTGTAGAAAGATTTTGTATGTTTTTAAAATAGTTTAAGTATCCTTTAAAAGCCCTAGAGGTACTTGCTAAAAATAAAGCAAATGTCTAAAATGCAGAGACAAACGACAAAACCTCCTTACTATTTTTAAATTTTTACTCAATTGTACGTGCTGAAAAGAGGTGTTGAAACACCCACCCAATCCTACAACCTTTAATCAAGGATGACAATGAAAGAGTCAAAATTAAATTTTGACAGATATTCTAAAGGACGAGAGAGTTTGAATAAGCCAATCACGACATTTGGCGAACGCGTCATGTCACAACATGGCATCAACGCACCTTGGGCAGCCCAATGGACAAGTAGAGACCCAAAAGGCTCATAAGGATGGCTACTCCATCCCTAAACACCAAAAATTATGAGAATATCCTTAAAGAAGTTAAGAAAGCAATTAGTCTTGCCCAAAAGAAATATATTGAGCAAAACAAGAAAAGAAAACATGTGGTCTGTAAAGAAGGTGATAATGTCCTCCTACGATTTGAAAAAAGAAGGCTAAAGAGTTGAGAATCCAAATGGCTCCAAAATTTTATGGAGTGTTCAAGTTATTCAAAAGATTGATGATCTTTCTTGTAGATTTGGATTGCCCGATAACCCGCAATCAATCTGTTTAAACCATTCAAGGGACCTCTACCAATACATCCTATTTATGATGAGGCTCCAATAACAATTGATGAAGAAGAAATACTTGAACTTATGTATTGTGGATCATTAACAAACTACAATAGGAAAAGGAAATTTATATGTCAAATATTTGCTAAAGTTTAAGAATCATCTAAGAGATCATGCTTAGTGGATGCCGAACCGGTCTTTTGGAGATTTTCTAAACCTCATTATCTCCTATAATCAAACACACAACTGAGGTCAATTGCAACATAAGTAAGACAGATGTTACAAAAATTATAGTTCTTGCAGTCTTGGTCAGTTGCAACATAAGTAAGACAGATGCTACAAAAATTATAGTTCTTGCAGTCTTGGAGACTATTCCACGGTACTCAATGGAACCGCACCGAACGCGAAGGGGATTCCAGAGAATACTTGTGTTGTTTAGTTGGGGACGCCTAATTGAGACTTTGTTTGTTCATGCTACATGGTTGGTATTGTAGGTGCTTCCATATTAATACTAAATGTCACTATAGTGTTATTATGTTTAATTATTATAGCAATTATGTTGGGATTGCTTGATTCAGTGATTGGTTCAATTGATTAACAAGTCACATACGACAAGGATTCGAGGTTATGCTTGGGTACCGATTAAGGTGTAGCACAATGCATATTATGTGGCCATGGGCCAGTTTTTGAATTGGCATTGTTATTTTATGGCATGGACCATATTCTGGGAGGGAGAACTTTAACCTCGCCAAGCATAGGAACCAACTCCAAGAATTGTCGATAGAGCCTTCGTAATTCGTAATTCAATTGGACGAAACTTCATTCATAACCCACGAGCTGCTAAGAATATAATTTTAAAGAACGAATCAATTATATGAAAAGTTCCCTAGGAAGTTACAGAAGGTCATCCTTTTTTATGAATTAAGCTCTATGAGCTATGTACGAGCGTTCCTTGTATTCCTAGGCAAAAAGATGATTTGGACATGATCTTTTTGGCTCCATGTGCTTAAAATACTCTAGATGGGAAAGCATAAGTCATGCGGGGGATTGTATCCAATTAGTGTTGGCATCTTCTTACTAGAGTGCCATTGGTTCTTCCAATTGTTCATGTGGTGTTTTGTGGGCTTTCATAAACTCGATTTCGATTTCACAAACACACTTTACAATGTGCCTAGCCAGCTCATGCCTGTTCAGAAGATGTTGATGGTGTCGTGATTTCAGACACTAGAGGGACCACAGATGCATCAGAGATGCTTTGCAACTCATGTGTGAGAGCAGAGACGTGAAGGTCAACCTGGAAAAACCCAAGGTTATGATCTTCGACACTAATGACACCCACCTTCAGCGCGAGACTTTCATACTTGCTACCACATCTTTAGGAAACTTCAGCACGCACTCTTTGCGCTATTCATCTTGCCACCTACAAATGTAATTGTACCTGGTGAATTTTCTGAGGTGACTCTGGAAGAACAATAAAAGGTAATTGCAAAGCATCTCCTTGCCTACAAGGTCTTTCCTTTGCTTCTTTTACCCCTTCACCTTTCCACATTTTCTATCTCATGCAAATTTTGTTCCATACTACTTTTTTAACAATTACCCAAAAGAAATCCACCATGGTGAATGTGGCTCCAGCTAGTTTGGGACACAACACGGACTCCCAAAGAGTTGTAACACGCTTGTGTGCATCGTGAAAAGCTGTGCAACAATTGCTTTCATCAGTTCCCACACATCTTACAATCGCAGTTGTAAGATGCTCCATGAAGGCCAAACTGTGAATCCTGAGCTGAGAGACTGCATCCTTGAGTAGAGGGTGTCCTTTGCCAAGATTGGAGAGATGGTGTTTCAAAGCATACTTCCAACATGAACACAAAATCTCTCTTCTTTAATTCTCTAGTGCTGTCAAAAGCACTTGCAGATATGACATCAAATAGGATGACTGCACTGGTTTCAAGAGGTTTCCAGTCATGAAGTAGTCTCACATGATACATGGGAAGAGATGCACCCCACACAATATTATCCTAGCAGAGTTTGCAATGAGACCCTCCACATAAATGCCTCATTCCAAATGCTTACCTATCTAGAACAAGTCAAATGATTTGGCTAGACACATGCAAATTACCATCGAGGCACTCTCATCATCTATGTAGCTTGCAGCCAAGGGAGAGGATACAACCACTGTTGGTTTGCATTAGTCTCTAGATGGTTCTGGTTGTGGGGCATATCTACTGGCCAGTTACCGCCATATCAGTACCCACTACTTCTTGCATCTGACACAGCAGGAGATTCATCAAGTCATCCGAGGCAGCTTACAGCAGGTATGCATCCATAGGACATGGGCATTCCCCCCCATAACCACATGTGACCAAGACAGCGTTCTACGGAGAGCATTTCCTCCACCTCAAAAAGCACAGCTTCATCCATGCACCAAGGTACCTATAGATTCATCTCTCCCAAGTAGTACCTATAGATTCATCTCTCCCAAGTAGTACGGATTACCATTAGAGAGCTCAAGACTTCATCTAGCACACGACGTCGTAGGGATTTTAGGCCTACACTCTTTGTGAAACCCACGACGTGGAGATAGAGAAGCATGACCTATTGAAATGCCCTAGATACTATGAAACCATGGATACACGGACCAGACATGCACCCCCCTCTTTGTACATGAGGGTACCCGACTTGTGTCCAGACTCAAGATAACCATCATGGAATCTAGCCCCAAACAGTGATCACAGACTTCTTCTTCAGACAAAAAGAAGTGGAGAAAAGTTGTGGATGTCCCATCAGATGAGGATTGAGACAGGGAGGGCTAAAGGCACACCTACAGAGTGACGAACCTGAAGGCTGTGCACACAGGAGGAGGGGGAGATAGTGCAACACTTTCTTTGTCTCCTATGCCTGTGAGGCCTCAGGCCTTCAGGAGACATTAATATATATTTCTTTCTTTCTTTCTACATACATGAGTGTGTGTGTGTGTGCACGCACTCACGCACAAGTGCATGTGCGCGCACGTGTAATTTCTATTCTATCCTTTTTCTTCCCCCTTCTAGCTTAGACCTTTGCAACATTCGTATCAGAGCTCACACTCCCACCAAATCTGTACGCTATGTTCCATTGTCCGTCAACCAAGCTGCACAAAAACAAGGCAGATTTCGATTCGAAATGAACTAAAGCTTTGGTGTTTTAAATCACTTGAGATATAGAAAGACCAGCACAAACTTTGCCCAAGATTGTGTAAATATAACTCTTTCCAAGTGAAGCCAAAATTATTCAGACATTGGACAAAAATGAATCACAGATTTCTGATGAAAAGCTAGTGCTTTGAACAGCTGCAAATCAAGGGAACTTCCTTAAGTTTACATCTGTGTAATTCTTCTAATTTTGAAATTCTTTTCTCAATGGATCTACACAAAACCTTTGAAAGACAAATACTTGTTCCTTTCAAGAAGCAGCTTGGAGTTGTCTTCCTCCGTACCTAAAAATGGCCATGCATGCTCAGCTATATATCACCATGAATAGCTTGTTAAAATAGGATGGCTGGTATGGAGTTTGGCTGCATTATCAGGTACGAGCGGTAAATTGACCAAGCTGGTTAGCCAGGCTGGCCAGCCAGTTCACCAAATCAGGGCCAATCTGGTGCCCTAGAGGAGACTAGGCCACTCACAGCCTTTCATGGGGACTTTCAAACTCCTCAATCATTAATAAAAGTTCCCAGTACAACAGCTGGAAATGACGAGGCCAATCTCCGCTTCTCGTGAAGACTTTCAAAATCCTCAGTCATTAAAATAAGTTCCCACCAAAATGCCAAACTTTACGATTATGGAAGAAGAAGAGAAGTTTCAGCAGCCCATTGCTTATAAATCCAAAGCACTTTCAGATGGAGTCACCACGAACACAAGGTCCCACAATTTAACATAAAGCTTCCTTTTTCTTACAAAAACACTTCTTTTGCACTTAATATTCGTGTATCCACTACTGACAGAAATGTCGTGCTTAAGGAGACTTACAACCATGAAGCTTTTTAAATGTTGAACATGTTCCATGTACTCATACTTGTTACCTTGCATTAGCAGGTAGGACAAAGGCTCTGGACGTAATAAAAGGGTACAGCTATGTCACGATCTTGACGTATTCCTTTCTCTATTTCTAGACTTATGGATGGTTTGATGAATGGACACTTGTGGAAGGGTATGCCCTTTCGACGGGACACTTCCTAAGAGGCACAACCCTTGCCCTTTCGACGGGACACTTCCTAATGAGGCACAACCCTTCACAAGAGACATCCTATTGAAGCGACATTCCTATTGTAATGTACCCTCTCATCAAGGGTCACACCCTTCACAAGGGGTACACACCTCTTCATGCACACACACTTTGGAGTACACACCTTTTCATGTGTGACTCTTCACTCTCTATATAAGAGAGGCCCAATTGTATGGATGACACACAACGGATACCCTACAGACATTCAAGCAATACAATTATTCCTTGTTCTCTGCTATTTCAGCCTCCTTTTCTGTTCCTTAGCACATCTCTAAATATAGTAAATCTAGGATTTCTTACAAGCTAGAACAAGAAAACCTTAAGGTCAGAATATCATGCACATGTAATTTCAAGGGGACACTATAGTACACAATGATTCACTACATTTGATACGAGCAATCAAATTTATTTGCAAGCAAAAATCTTCAATGGTATGAAGAACACCCCTAATTTTTCTCTCTTTGGAAAGAACTCCACTAATATCAACCACACATCTTGCTAAGCTCTGACTACAAAATCTAATCTCTCACTGCATGGTAGCCTGCCCATGGAAAAAGGGATAGTATCTGTCACTGAAAACAACCGAATGCAAAGAAGTATCGCTAAAAATTGTTAGAGTAAAACGAGTTGTTGAAAATCACATCTCGCAAGTGAAGAAGCCCATGGAAAAAGGGGTAGTATCTATCACTGAAAACAACTCAAGAAATCGAATGCAAAGAAGTATCGCTAAAAATTGTTAAGAGTAAAACGAGTTGTTGAAAATCACATCTACAAAACAGAATATGTCTGGAACAATAACTTTTGGTAGACTCTGTTTCCCAACTGCAGGTATCAACCGCATCATGCATTGCAGAATTCCATGAGACCTCATTAACGAAATGCATAGTGCAGAGAAAGAGAAGAACCACATGCTACCCAACAATCTTCAATACTGTTGCTTCAAAAGGTAATATGAATTCCCTAGCAGGCTGACAGAGGACTTGTTAGCACGCTACCCACATCACAATCTGTGACCACCACATTATTGGTGTATTAGAACAGCAATTCAGGACTACTGATAATTACAAAAGAATGCTTCCAACAAGGAGCAGTGACCCTGTCATTGTCAAGGGCGCTACTCGATTATTACTCCTTTTTGTCAATTTGTGTTCAAACCATATAGCTCTTCGTTGCAAAAGCTGCCCTGCCCTTGGTGATACCTTGGCCACCAAAGCTCCAATTAAAATTTGATATTACTGGCTATTGCGTCAACTACATTTCAATTTTCCTTCTTCAGTGGAAAATACCCTGCAGATTGGCCACAAAAGCAATGCTTTGAGCAGCTCCATTACAGTACCTTTGAATTCCTAGTGGAAAGCATTGATATGCAGACATATCTGAAGCTTGGGTTATCATTCCCAAACTTTGCCTTGTTTGGCATTGTACAAGCTAATTCACAGCATCAAAACCCACCAACTAGGCTCAATACAATAGCAGATGTCTCCGCTTCAAATTTTATATTTTTATCAACAAGACCAATATGCTGAGTTTCTTACGCTTCTGTTAGTGGCACCAAAATCTAAACCCAACATCATACGCCTCTGTTAGTGGCACCAAAATCTAAACCGTTTTCCAAGCTCAAGCCACCTTTTCCCAAGCTCAACGGAGCCTTGCAAAAATAGGCGATTGCAGGGTGCTTTTCAACACTTAAAGCAGTGCAACGGCAGCGGCACTTCGATCTAGGAGATGACAGCCTAAATAGGACGAAGTGGATAATGTAAAGAGAGCACTCTTCATTTCTGTACCGGATCTATTGAAGTATGCCCTAGAAAAACTGGAGTCCCTTTTTCTCTCCTCCCAAACGACGACTGCAATCACAGTTTCACAGTTCTAGAGCTTGTTTAATGCATAACACACGACGTTTTGACGCTCAACAACGCTCCCTACATACACGCAGCCTCGTGAATAAGCAACGTAGCTGACCGCCACTCATGTCCCTGTGCATCCAGCCAACAGTACACAAATCCTCGCTACATCACATTTTCCGAGGCAATCGAAGCAAGTAGGCAGGGGAATGTTCCTTCATACGAATAAAAATGATAGACGCAAAATTCACCTTTGTTGATAGGGCCACCAAGATGAAGAAGTTAACCAGAAGGTTAGCCAAGAAGCCCGTCGTGAGGGAGGATTGGAATAGAGACTGCAGCAATCCTGCAACTTTGGCGTGCTCCACGGAAGGAGAGACAGCACTGTCTTGATGAGATTTGCGCAGGGTGGAATTGATTCGCCAAGCGAGGCCACATACGCTCAAAGCGGTATAAAAGGCGACTAGAGGTCCATAAACTCTACCCATCTCTCTCTCTCTCTCTCTCTCTCTCTCTCTCTCTCACAGACTTAGGGGCCGGATATGGAAGCTGGAAAGGCAAAAGGCTAGATGTTTGCAAGCGAAAGGAGGGGGCTTAAGGATGATGGATATGGAGCAGAGGAGAACCGATCGTTCCGAGTGCGGGACAGCTAGAAGACAGGGAAGGGGAAGACGAAGAAGTCGTGGGGGGACGAAAGGGCATCAGATCAGAGGAAGGAAGCTGAGCAGCAGGGATGGGGGAGGGCGAAAGGGACGATCAGCAGCTCATCTGTCGCCATTTTCAATGCCAACAAGATCTGAGAGCAGCTGCACGGTTTGTGCTCGAAGCGCAGAGCTCTTTCTCCCTGGTTTTCCTCCCAATCTCTCTGTGAGCTCAACGCGCAGAGCTCTCTTTCTCCTCCCAATCTCTTTGATTCTCTTCACCGCCTCCCTGCACACTCCGACCTTTCTCGCCCTCCATCCTCCCCCAGCCAATTCTTTTCCCTCCACATGCCTCCCACAACTCGTCGCTCTCGCGGCCCTTTCCCTCCTTCCTGTCCCCCCGCCAATCGCGATCAGCTCCCGCTTCGGCTATTGTTGCGCCAGCATGACGCCCAAGTGATGATTATCGTGGAGAAAAAAATGGCTGGCAGATCGACGACTCTCAGGCGCTCAATTTCGGGGCCTCGGACTGCTGCATGAAGCAGGAATCAGGGATCACCATAGCCAGAACAAAGCTTGCGAAGATCACCATAGCCAGATTCACAGGGCTTGCCAAACAAGAACACCTAAGAAATTGAAGAATAGGAGCCTAAGCTTTTAACATGCTTCTCCCACCTTCTATGCAAAATGTAGACTTGTAAGAGTGTTTATTATGATTATGATTATGATTATGATGATGATGCCAATTGTAGGGCTTCTGTGGGTGTTTAGAGACTCAGCCCACCCACGCATCATCATCGACCTCAAGATTGCTCCCCTATGCATTCGATTCACCATGGTCTGGCACGGGTGGCAACATTGCCAGCCCACCGCCTAATGCACCATGGGTGGGCTTGGGTGGACATAGTCTGTAAACACCTTGCGTGTAGCTTCTGTTCATATAGCTGGCTGGGCGTATCCCTGCCAGAGCTGGCTACTCATGTTCAAGTCTTGTTGCATGGTCCTACGCAAAAGTCCAAATTTAAAAAAAGTGTATAGAGATTAGAGCAACAATACACTACCCAGGGCCTACCCAAGCAAGAGAAGGCATGGGCAACATGTGGGTTACACACCAAGCGGGTGAAATATATCAAAGAAGTCCTTGAACATGTGACGTTGCCTATGTGGTTTAGGCTGAGCACAGTGCGAATCATGTCATGATGCCCCTTTCCTCACTTGGGCGGGCACCTATGTGTGACCCGCCTTAGATTACCTCACCAATTTAAAACAATTCAAAAATGTATCAATAGTAGAAAAGGGACAACCTCTAGGAGAAGGGTAGTGCCAAAAAATAAGCTTGCTCCCATCAAGTTCACCTTACTCATGAGGGGTTAAGTTGAGCAGAAAGCTCCGCCTACTCAAGAACTCCTCCAAGTGCACACAGTGCTCATAGCAATTTACAAAAGCTCTCTTCCCTGAGCAATAGCCTAACACTCTCACTTGCAATCTAGAACGGTTCTCTATGCAAGTTGTTGTAGACATAGGGAAACACCATGCTCACTTATATTTACCGACATAATCGTTGGAATATAAGCTTGATGAGTGCTCGCATCTTTTGTTATTCCTTAATTTTCCTTACTTCATTCCTTCTCTTGCACGCTCTTTTTTTTTTGTTACTAATTGCTCCTCTCCCCCCCCTTCTCTCTCTCTCTCTCTCTCTCTCTCTCTCTCTCTCTCTCTCTCTCTCTCTCTCTCTCTCTCATCATTATATGGACTAACCCTTTTCAGAACATTACTTTCCTTACTAAAGCAAGAAAATTAGCAAATTTAGCTCCTATATGTCTTTAAAAACTAAACACTCTGTAAATCACAATTCACTTAAGCACTACTTCTAGCAAGGTAATGCTAGAAAGCCACCCAACAAAGTTGCATCTTGGCAAATTTATTCTAGAATCGATTTCAAGCTAATCAATGGACATAGAAAAAGGTGTGCCCTACTTTTGGAAGCACGTCAACTTTTATAATTGTGTTCCTCCCTCATCAACAGCCATGCTTGATTGTGATAGTATTGTTGCAACTTAGCTCTAGTATGAGCTTTGTGTGCAATGTGAACCAACTCATTCCCATTAGAGGTTAGTCAACATGCCAATTGCAATGATGTGATGCTTATTCCAAAGACCACTCCAATATGCCTCTAGTTGTGGTGATGTCATTATGAGTGGGGTCTACTTCTTCATGAACTTTGAACCTATTCAAAGTTTCCCATTGAATGGATGTCTTGTGGATAACGAATACAGGGTTTTAAGTCCAAATTTGACACAAGGACTTGAACTGTGCCACAAGGAATCTTGGTAAATAGAGCTCAAGGTAAGGTGGATGTGAACATCTTGCGAGCTATTATTATAAGCTTGCTTAAATTAGCACAAAACAAATAAATCAAAAAAAGTGTAATGATGTAGCATTGTCTCAAAATTAGAAACTTGTTTGGCCACATGAGCTGTGTGCGAAAATTACTTTTTTTTTAATTATAAAAAACTCACCCATCCAACTCACACAGATGTTTGAGGTTATCGAGGGGACACCGCCCTATCTCTACTCTCCTTGGGGATCAAAAGAGGGTCACCGCCCTGGTAGGCTGGCAAGCCTACCACTGGGTTGCCCCGCGGCTTCTTCATGAAAATTATTTTTAGAAACATGTTTGGTTACACGGGTTGTTTGCGAAAATTATAAATTGTTTGGCCACATGGGGTGAAATTTAGTTGTGGATATTTGTTTGGCCACATGGGCCCATTTAGAAAACCTTAGTCCCATTTTGGACTCATCACTCGACACCTCTCCAAAAGAGTGTGATGAAGATTTTTACTGACGTTCCAATGACAAGTTCCCCAATACTATGAACACCTACAATGACAAGTCGTGCAAAGCTCACCACTTCCCAAAATTATCGAGGTACCTTTCCACACAATCCCCAAGGCCAAGACGTGTGCAAATATCTACCATAAAAAGGTGGAGGTTGAAATGTTGCATTCAATAACACGATCCCCTACAGCTATTGAAACTACTCCTTTTCAACCCATATCTCTTTTCTTTTGGAAGGCTTTTCCCATTATTCTTTGCTTTAAAATAGAAAACTTAGAATCAATGTAGTTATAAATAAAATCCATAGAAAGAACTTCGAACAACTATGATGACCTCATGCAAATAAATTCCGCATAAATTCAATAAGACTTTTGTGAGAGAGAAATAAAAGCCATGACATAATTTGATTTGCTAAGGTTGTTCAAAGAACAAAATGTGTCTTGTAGTAAATAACTCATGGAGAGCCCTAACACACCTTTTGGATATTTTTTATTCTTATAAGTTTTATAGATTTGCTCAAGGTACTCAAAGGATAAGTCCAAATCCATCAAACCCATCAATATGTTTTGAATCATCCATTTCAGTGTTCAAAATTATAGCAATCAACGTTTACTTTTGAGTAGCATGAAAATGCAATGATATTTCTCTCCGCACCAAGTTGATAGTGATGCTAATAGATTTACAATTCTATTTTAGTAACAACATATATATAATCCATGATAGTTAACCATTGTTATTTTGATGGTAGCATTGTTAAGACAACAATATTGAAATGTGTTTCAGTTAGAACCACTACATTAAATATCAAGATCTTGAAAATCCTTACAAAGAACAAGTGATTATATACCTTTCATTTTGAGGTTCTAAAGAAACTCTTTGAAAAGGACAACAAGCTTCACATGATGTATACACGATAAACATTCACATGATGTATACACATGTGAAGAGAAAAGACCTCTATGCGTGAACTATAGATTGGTAAAAGACAAAGAAGCAAGAATAAAGACACAATCAAGGGTTTCAACTTCTACAAGTTCCAAACATTGTAAATGACGCACAAACCCACCATTATGAAGGATAAATATGAAAGACTTGTAGAAATACGATGCAACGGAGAGATCATTTGACAACAACGATAGTACAATAACAAGAGGATAGACACAATAGAGCAAAATAAAAATTTCGTATCAGATACACTGATGGTGATGTCCACCCGTGCACTCTCCAGTAGAGCTTCGGACAGACTCTGGATGGAGAAGGACTAGAAGTAGGGGTATTGGCATTCGATGTTGAGGCTTGAGAAGTGGCCTCCTTATATAGCCCTTTGTAGTAGACCGATTCCACCACATTGATGGGCTGGCGGTGGCACATGCATATTGACTTAGCACAGTGTGTGACTAAGTGTGAGGATGGTGGCACATGTTTGCTTGACTTTCACCACTGACCAAAGACCATTGATCACGTGCGTGAGGGAAAATTCACACGCAAATGATCGCACGCATGCAACGGAGGGCATACCGTCATGGGTCGGGGGACCTCATCATTGGGGGTGTTGCCCCCACACCCCCATCGGGGGCACTACCCCCAAACCCCCAAGATCAGGGGTGCTGTTCCCGAACTCCCGAGGAGTACATTGATCCTTCTACCATCTTCTAACCATCAAATCGTCACCATGAGGACTCATCTAGTGTCAAAACTAGGATCTTACCAATGTCCAGTGCTCATGCCATGGCTCCTCCTCATAATGACCAAAACCAACCACAGCTATCATCCTATTGCATGACATGTGTTTGCCACCATGGCCCCATCATTATCAAAGATAATTTTGTCTCTTATGCATAAAAACATAGAAAGCATGGGTGTATCTCAAAGGAAGAAAAGGGGACGTTGTTGGCAATTCCCTAGAGGAAGATATGCTTAACTATGCACAACCATTATACACATACTTCAATGTGAAACAAACACAATTAGATTTCTTTTTTCATGAAGTTTGTAGCATATCTATAGATGATGTGAAGGAGGGATTGCAATTTTTAGCTAATGGAAAGGCAACACATACCCTCCACATGTCCTATGAGATTATCAAATGGAGTGGCCCATTCACTTAAGAACACATCTATAAATCACTACTAAATGGACAAGAGAAACCAAGTTGTTTTTTGAGCATACAAGGCACATGCTCATATAGGCATGCCTATGATTTGATATTCTTTAGGTGTGCCAAGTTGTTCTATATGTTCCCACAAATCCTTCTTGGGAATAGTATGGAAGGCTTTTCTGAATTCCACAAAGCAACAAGGCAAGTTTCCCCTTGAGCCGACTCTCTTCCACAATAAATCGAAGGGGTAGCTAGATGGTCCACTAAGGGGTGATTTTACAAGAAACATGCTTGACTAGTGGTCCTTCCTTTGCCCAACTGATCTTATTTTTCATAACTTTGCCATATAACTTTGCAAAGGTTATAGTTCGGTAGTTAAAGAATCATTATTGTTTTCCTCCTTTAGGTATAGGTTTGATCCAACTGTCTTGCCTCTCTTTAGGAGAGCCATAAATAGCCGTGGTAAAGCAAGGATGTCCTCTCTCACCCACACTATTTTGCCTGTGCATAGGTCATCTAGATGGGGCAACTATGTGGGGTGGCAACAAATGAAAGCTCAAAGGGCCGACATTGGGAAAGCATCTTATCATGTTGCTTTTATATGTTGATGTACTCTTTTGCACATGAGGTTGAGATGCTCGAACAATTCCTTTATGTTATCTTGACAGGTGTTAAAACCTTCATGATCTCAGTTGGGTGCTGGGGTCTAAGGACCCTATGGTCAGCAAAGCATTGGTGGAAATAAGCATGTTTGTGCCTGCAGGGTAGTTGCTCATGGGGTGAGCTACTTGCAATGTTGGCTTAGGGTAGTGTGCCCATCTTCAAGCCACATTTTGTAATTTGGTCCTTTTTTGTGGGGTTGACCACCCCTTAATATAATCAGCATGTAAAAAAACAACAATTGCTTCATGTTTTGTGAAACTAATGGCCTATCAGTCAATGCATGGATGGTAGTCAAACCAATTAGTGAGACCTCTACCCATGTTTCACATATAAGGGTGAGCAACCATTCGCATGATTTCACCATTGAAATTAGAGCATGGAGTGGTCTAGAATATGCACATTATGTGAAATTCATGACATTGAAGATGAGGAACATTTCACACTCATATGCCCAGTCAATGTCGGTCTTAGAGTGCACTTTTTGGATTAATCACCCAATATTACAATCTACCTCAACTTCGTGACGTCGACCATAGCAATCCCCATACCCTAGGTACCTTTCCATGTCTCTTATTAGCATAGAGAAGAAATCATGACATAATGCATGAGAGAACCCTCTAATCCCTCAGAGGTCCCATAGGTCATCTCTCACTGGCATCTCAAGGATGTCAATATATCATCATCATCATCTTAGGCCCCATCACGATGCACCATGCCACCTCTCTCTCTCTCTCTCTCTCTCTCTCTCTCTCTCTCTCTCTCTCCACCCTTGTCATCTAGCCTACCCCCATAACATAATCCTCATTCCATGTGTGTCAATTTTGTGACAATATTTGAATTCACAACACCATAATTGTACCTTAAGAAGTTTACATTTGTACATAGGGAAATCTACAATGTTCTACCTCACAGGTGCAAAAATATGACAGAACATTACATAAATATTCCAATGACACAGATATACACTAGAGTTAAAGATTTTGAAACTCTTTATGTTATCAAAAGGAGAAAAGCCTAATATATACAAATATATATATGTATATATATATATATATAATAACTATAAAAAGGGCACATGGCTAGTATAATAGAACAAAGAAGAGACCTTGGATTCAAGGGATATTTTCTCAAGGTATATTCAAGGGGAAATTTAAAGAAATTCCACGATGTATCTCCAAACTATTTTATCCACCTCGGTAGGATATCTATATAAGATTGTCAAAAATATGATATGATGGTCATATGTGTTTATATGCAAGACATTCATGTTCTTGACGGGAAAACCCTCTCCCATTGTACACGGTATATGATTATAGGCATATAGATGTCACAACAATGCAGAGCCACAACATTGTTGGGTACTTGTGGATATGATAGAGATTACATGGGTCTTGATATAAGGAACAAGGAGAAGAGGCATGGGACTAAAACTACAAAACACATATTCTAAGTAATGCTATCTAAGGCCACAATGATGCTTGAGTTACGCAATAGGCCACTGCCATGCTTGATTTGGGCCACTGGGCTCCTTGGGATTATAAGCCATCATATAAGTGAAAGGATATGGGGTCAAAATCTAATGGTAACAGCAAGGATCCCACATGGATTGCATGCAATTCATGCAAGCCATAAGGATTCCCTCATAGATTATAATTTAGTGCAAGGTAATGATCTATATGAGACACATGGATTGTCTGCAAACTACAACCACAATGAAAATTGGCCCACTAGATACTTAAGTCGTACTTTATATGCAATTTAGAAAAAACATTCACAAGCCTCATCCTTCCAATCCACCCTCGTCTTCAAGCTCTGCCCTCATTTTTAGCTGACCCCTATCTTCCAAGCTCTAGCCCTACTCCTCCAAGTTCTTTTTGTGAAAATGTAAGTAATGGATTACACCCTTGCATTTACATGTATGTTGTACGTTTAGTTCCTATTGTACTTTTAGACCATCAAGCTTGTGCATTAGCCTCTCATATAGATGCATGCAATTGCATGCATCATGTTTTGAGCTGTGTCCTCTCACATGCAAGCTTGCATACAAGTTAAAGGAGCACCATGGACCAAGGAGTCATCTTGGTGGCTAGATGAAATTTAATTGTCCATTGATAATCAAATTATGAGATACCAATTAATATCTCTCATGCCTATGTGGATTTCTATTCATCACATTCATGCCAACATGCAATTCAAACTAGCATGGTGGCCCACATTCTCCACTATTGTGGCTAGAATTAGATGGTCCTCCGTTAAGATCAACCACATCCTCCATTACGATGGCCCACCTCAACCACCACAATAGAATTAGATGGTCTAATCTTGATCATAACATTATTTAGAGCCATGCCATCATCCATTTAAAGCTACCAAATGTTGTGGCTAAAATTAAATGGTCTAAATTTATCATAACTATATTTAGAGATGTACTATCATATATTTAGAGTTGCAAAACTAATTTGAGCACCCATTCCATACTCACATGCAAGCTCAATGGCCATCCATATGTCTACACTTGCTTACAAGAACAGTGGCCACATTACTCTGTTCCCACAAGCCATGCACTATGTTTTCTTTTTTGCAAGTGATGCACCTTGGTCATTTATGCTGCAAGCCTTGCATGTATTCCTCCTCAGTTCCCTTCTTGCTCCTTGCAAGCCATTACATCTTAGTCTTCTTCCCTCCAATCCTTGAGTGCCCCCCCCTTGGGCTTAATCCTTGCTACTTTTGATCCTCACATCATGATGGATGTCTCTACACTCCGATCTCTAAAACCCATCAACCAAGTCCTCTAGCAGTCTTCAAGTCCACTATCCTCTTCCTTACCAACATTATGCAAGCTCTGACAAATTGAATGTGAAGGAGTGATACATTGTTTACTAGGCTGATAAGGTATACATCAACAAAACCATGATTGACAAGGTGCTCATCATCTCAAGATTTAGTCCATAGGCTAGTTACCTATAACATGCATGGAAGAAACATAATTCATTTAATGGATTCCCCCATGCACATGTTAGTAATGATGGTGGAGTTGAGACTTTAAGCTTGCCAAAAAGTGTTCAAGCTATTTTAAGGAAAGAATGTATTTGTTTCTAGATACTTGAGGACTTTAACTACTATTAGGTTCAAACAAGTAGAGCAATTGCATGGACATGAGGTCTCTTATTCAAAGGTGATTACAACACCATGCTAAAGAGCTTAAAGAAGACATGTGAGGATGCATTGAAATTATTATCTCAATCCATGAACATTGGACTATACCTATTGCATCGCACAAGTTTGAAAGCAATAATGGACCAATGGGAAGAAGAGATGTGGAGATGAAGATGCTAAAGATGAAAGATAATGAGGAGATGAGGAGGCTAAAGATGAGGAGATGAGGATGCTAGAAATAAAAGTTGATGAAGCAAAATCATTTGTGGAATATGAGCAAGAACTTAGAGAGGAGACGAGGCTAAAGATGTTACTGATGAAGCAAAATTGTATGGTGAATATGAGTAAAAAAATTAGGTAGCCTATTAAAGCCAAGGCAAAGGAAGCACAAATTGAGGAAGAACAAACACATGCTAATTTGAAGAGGGGAAGAGGAGGCTAGCCAATGAAGCAAAGTCGATTGAAAATAATGAGCAAGAACTTAGGGAGGGTGCTAAAGCTAAGGAAAAGTAGGCACAAGTCAAGGTAGAGTAAGTACACACTAATGTGTTGCATGCATGAGAGTAAGCCAAGGCCATTGCAACCCAAGCAAGGGAAGCTAAAAGGACATTTGGGGTGGAGAGGTAGGGTAGACAAGAAGCTAAATAGTTAGATGAAGTGGAGAAAGTAGAGGCCGAGTACACGTCCGAGTACAAGTCCATGGCATAACATCTTGAGTCTTAAAGAGAAGCAGGGCCTCAAATTTTTGATGTAGATAAATGCAATGTTAGTGCTAAGAATTCCATCTCATCGGGCCAAGTTTTTCATTGGTTCATAATGTTTGTGTTGTATGTATGCATCATATCATGTTGCTACTTGCATCAGCTAAGCATGCAATCTAGAATATATCAAATCTTACAAATTAAAAGATTTATAGAACAAGAAAAGGACAAAAGAAGGGAAGATTTATGAGTAAATGAGAAAATTTGTGTGTGTGTGTGTGTGTGTGTCACATGTGCATGCAAGCGTGCATGCACGCGCACGCATGTGTGTGTGTGTGTATTTCACTTAAAAAAAAGTGTGTTTGTGTGTGTGCGTGTGCGCACATGCGCATGTGGGTGTGTATAGCAAGACTACACTAAACTAAACTAAAGAGGTAATAAGAGTAGATGAACTCCAAAAATAGTACAAAATCTAAGAACTAAAAATAAAAGATGTATCTTTATACTTAATATCTTGCAAACAAATTTTTTGGAAGCTACCTGCAAACTAAATCCAAATGTGCTAGGATTCATGAAATCATCTACTTCAAGTTGATTTTGATTAGCGATTCACAAAAAGCCTAGCTACCAAAAATCCCTATAGGGATGTGAACTATATCTTCTGGGGCTGGTGGTAGGAGTAATCTCACAAGTCTTGAGCAATGAGATGAGAGTTAGAGGAATATCACAACTTCTCCACCTCCTTGTATTCTCACTAAGAGGCTCATTCAGAGAGGTCCTTCATTACAAGCAGAGCTATGATGCTACACAACACACACATAATGATCTCATGTTGATTGCACTTGACTATTCTTTTGACCCTTAGACACACATAATGATCTCATGTTGGTGGCACTTGACTGTGCTTTTGACCCTTGTCAACATAGGGTTAACAACTCAAAGATGGTGGAGAAGCCCTAGTTTCCATGCAAGAATGGTCATTGTAGATAGACAAGACCATGTATGCCTCAAATGACAGAGTACACTACCCCACATAGTTGATAGATCTAGAAATGAATCTCTTACTATGGCCCAAATATGGCAAGGCTACATGAGAAGAAGAAAAAGGAAAAATAAAAGATTATCCTTTAAAACCTAGCATTGATACCCATCCTATCAAAGCATTGGCAAGAAAGATATGCAAATGCCTCTTGGGGATGGGGCATTGAAGACAATGAGGTCATCATCCTACCACTTTAGGATGTGACATTGAACAAGGTAAGAGGCCTCAACCTCTTGTTGGAGACTACATTTTGTGCCGACCCCAAAATATTTAGCAAGATGCACTTATAAGAGTGAAAAATATGACATCTACTTCCCTGTATGCTTTCCCAAGAATTTATGACTCCCATTTCTAGCGGAGTCAAAGAAGAGATGATCCTTGGTGAAGGGATATTTCTCAATCATGCAGAGACCATCAAGTACAAATGCTTTCTCACCCACCACTCTTTTAGTTTGCATTGTAAACATGGTCAATCCTCCTTCTTGCTACCAAAAAAAATCACAAGCAATTAGGGTTTGCAAACTCCTTGAGTACTTGCAAACATTGGATATTTTTTTCTCCAAAATACTTTAACGAGACGTGCACTAATGGCTTCATCATAAAAATGGACAATTTCCCATAAATGTCATACACCAAACCAACAAGTGACCTAAGTATGAATCCAATGCTTTTCTTATTGGGAAGATAAAATAACTAAGTATGACTATGACTGACACTTTTTGGATTCCGTCACCGGTGAAGTTTGTGCGTTGACTCCATATGACATGCTAGCCCACCAAGTTTTGAGGAACATTGAGAATTGGTTTAGAAGGGTACTATTGTGTCACCACACATTTGGAGTATCTCATGTGACTATGGATTAGCCTCAAGAGAGAAAGTTTCCAAGTCAGAGAAAAAATTCGTGGGCCTTGGTAGGAATATGAATTGAGACAAGGTATCTATCTTAAATTGTGGTAGAGTACAATGGATCATCCTTGTGCAATACAAAGGATTCCAACAAATTTTTTTAAACATAAAGTGGCTTTTAAAGGTCTACAAAAGTGCTCATGTTATTGCAAGACATGATAGTAATGGTATTATGGAAGTATATTCCGCAAAAATAGAAGCATTAATGCTTATGTGAGACATGACAGTAGTGATATTTTTCAAATGCATTGAACAAAAAACCTATCAAGACCCAGCAAATACATTTAATCTAGAGTATGTGAGCATGTACTTAGCATGATGGATTCAATATTTATTTCTATATCATGTAGTTAGCATGATGAATTAAATATTTATTTCTTGCACTCTATACCATGTTGTAACATGTTTGCTGGAAATCTAAGTTTTTGTGCTCATGGTATTCCAAAACATGATAGTAGTGGTAGCATAGAAGTACATTTAGCAAAAATAGAAGCACTCATGCTATCGAAATACATGATCGTAGAGATATTATTGAAATATATTCAACAAAAATTCCATCAAGATCTAATGGATACATCAATTCTAGAGTATGTGAGTAGGTAGTTAGCATGATGGATTCAATATTTATTTCTTACACTTTAAACCATGTTGTCACATGTCTGCTACAAAATGTAAGCTTCTTAATGCTATTTTGAACACCACTTAACATCCATTTCTCTTTACTTGATTTTATTTGTATAGTTTTCTTTTTGGCATCATTTATTTAAATCCTATTTGGTGAGCCTATCATAAGTGGAAGACTTCAAGTTAGACGAGCATAAATGTAATAGTGAAGAAGTAAAATTAACCTTGTATTGAAATAAATTTAGGCAATTCAACACTAATTACATAGTAGTAATGACCATATATACTTATATAGCCTCATCAAAGCTCGTTGTCTTTTCAATCTAACTATTGTGGCATGATTCTTTAATGAGAACACAAAGATAACTTTTATAAAGAATTTCATTCTAATAGTTCTTGGCCTTTTTCTCTCATGGGTCTAGCTACATACCATTGTTTTAACTTGTATTAAAAAACATAGATTTGAAAGAATAACTTCCACTTTCAATAACTAGATAGAGGGAAAATGTTGCTAGGTGATGCTTGGCATCGTTGCTGGACTATGCCACTTGATGCCTATGCTAAAACATCATCACCTAAGAGGAAAACGTTGAAGCATATCTCATACAAGATTTTTCATGAGATGTGCTAAATTTAAATTTGAGTCATATTGAAAGTTACACCAAAAACATGATGCATAAAAAGAATATAATTGACATCTTAGATTACTTTAACAAAAGAATGCAATTAACATTCTAGAAGTTTCAATTTCTTATAAATCCATAAAAAAGGAGATCATATCATCCTATATTAGTACCAAATTGATGCTAATGTGTCTTATTATAATTGAAATGTAAACTATATAGGTGCATAATTTTGTAGAAACAATTCATGATTAGTTCATAATTGATAACACACTATTCAAAATTTTTGGACTTTCTCTCCTGGTTTGGACTTTTTTTTGGAGCATATCCTCTCCACTCAACTTCACTTAGTGAGCTCAAAAATTGGGTTTTTTAGAGCACTAAATGGGTCACTTATATACAAATATGGTCTTATTAAGCTAAAAAGTCAAGTGGTGACCTCTAATATTAAAAAAAAGGCTCAATGAAGCTATAATTCCCAAACTTGTGCATGGCACCCATCCAATAACTATAATAATAATAACAGTAGTCTCCTAACTCCAGTTCAATTTTAACACTATACTGATAAAGTGAAAATATGACACCATATGAAAAGAGTTTGCTAAATTCAACAAAGTGGTGTATAGATACACCCTTTTTTTGAAAAACAATAAGTGGTGTATAGATACACCCTTTTTTTGAAAAACAAAGCATACAATACATTATCTTATTGGTGGTGTATAGATACACCATTTGTATGGAAAAAAGCATACAAAACATTATCTTATGCATCTAAATCTTATTCAGAGTCATCAGCGTCATGTAATGTATTTGCGCTTGAGGGTCAAGTCTTACCAAATGATGTTTAATATGGACATGATTGGATCAGGGATTGTGATACATTTTTCAACATTGTATCCATGCTTCTTTTTAAAACTTTGTGTCCTCAATTTCTAGCAATGAATAATGCTACTGACTTCCACCTCTGTTAATCCCTCATTATTTGGAACCCATTCACGTTTCTTTTGCTAGCATCCCTCATAGAGTTGTTTTATTGTATATCTTCTCGGGAGATTTTTCAATGGCTTTGGTTCATACCATAAAGCTGTGAATGTTATAGGAGTTCCCTTGTCATCCCTTTCTATCTTAGCAACCTTTGCAACCCAAATTGGGCCACCTTGGTCATCCAACACTGAACCTAGATCAGATGCCCAAACTGCAACAAATAGACCCTCTTCAATCTCATTAGATGGTATAAACTCAGGTAAGGGTTTGTCTCCCTTCCTGCCACAATATTTTTGAGGTAAAAGGCATTCCTCTGCTTCCTCCATATCTACTAACATATTCATATCCAAAGGAAAACTTGGTGACCTAGCTTGTTCCGGCCAAAAGGATTCATAGTATTCAATGCTCATTAAGTTTTCTTGTCTTTCTAAAGATTGGATAAGTGCTTCAGTTGATTTAATTGTCTCCAAATTCTTAGTTGATTGCTCTGGATATTTTTGCATCATACTTTGAAGACGTTTAATGAAGGCTTTCAAGCCTTTCATTTCATCTATGTCAAGTGATTTGTTTTTTGCAAGAATAAATCTAGTAATGGAATTATTCGTTGTAATAAAGCATATGACTCACACCATAAATGATCTCCATCTGTTGAGTAGTGCTTCCATTGCATCACTGGAATATTGTTATGCATGTGAAACAGACGGTAGTGTGGATTTGTGTGTCGTATTAGGGTATCATCTCCTGCTTATAAATGTGGCTGTATGAATGCTCTCCAATCTACCATCCTCTCTAAGATAGCCACTTCTAATTCTTCCTTGCGAGACCCTTCAATTTTTTTCCCAATTCGAAATAGCATATCCTCCATTGTCAAAACATCCATTGACTTCAACTCACCAGAGATAACATTGAAGATTTGATCTATGTCTTCATGTGTATGGCCGACAAGAAGAAAGCCAACTTCCACTTCTTCAAATATTTTCAAACCAACCAGCATAGAGCATAAAGCAAATATATATTTATTCTTGTTCTCTCTCCAACAATTATCAGCTTGTATTTGCAATGTGTTAGGTAAACATCCGCGAGCATCTCTAACCTTTCTTATTGCTTTCATGATTGATGTATTAACTTGGTTACTATCATGGTCATGCAAACTATCAATCCATACATTATAAAAGATTCGGTATCCATGTACTAATACTCCACACAAGTGTGTTTTTAGTCCATGTTTACCCTCCAATGCCGGTGGGATACATCTATATCGTGGCCAAGTTGTTGTATTCTGGTCCATGCCATCAATGGTGATGCACATGGACTTATCGACATGTGAAATAGCTTCCTCTCTCCAAGAAGCATACAACTTTCGAGCATCCTGCACATGACGTAAATGGATTGATCGCCATTTAATATATCTTCCTCGTTGCTGCTCACATTTACTATGTTTAATGGCATTTTTTAATTCATTACATGTCTTACATTTTGACATCCTTTGCTTTGATGGTGTCTTGACATGGCAAAAATCTCTACGCCAAATTTTGTACAAGGTTGACCGTGAAATCATGCTCTCATCTCTATCTTGTAAAGTTTTATTGACAGTTTCTAGGACGACCTTCTTTGTCATTCCCAAAAGAAGATGTTGTTGCCATTCGACACATCCATCTAGCTTTGTTTGTTGAAGATGAGGCTATGGTAATGCATGGTCTTCAAGAACTTGCTTTAATGTTGCGGTTGCACACTACTATAGCTTCTTATCAAATTGGATCCCATTTGTGTTATAGTCCTTTTCTTCTGATAATATTCTCTTGTGTCTTTCATGACATTGAAGGAAACTGTCTTGGGCAAACTTGATTTCAAGAAAGCTAACCCCCATTTACAAGTACTATGAACTTGTAGATGAGACATAGTATTATGGACGTCTAGATGTGAAGTACTATCCATTGCATTTTGAATGACACCTGCACTAGTCAACCCAATTGCTAAAACTTCTCCAGAGCAAGATAACATCTCTACTTTTTCACCCTCAAAATAAGTTTTCTTGATATCTTGAAAGTATGTCTTTGGAACAATTTTGTCTTGGTCCCAGAGTGTTCTATGTGCTTGCATATCAAATATGTTACATTGTAAGACACCCGCACTAGTCAACTTAATTATCTCCACTATATAGAGAAAACTTTAAGCATAGCTCTTAAAGTTGCCAATTGTTAAAACTTCTCCAGAGCAAGATAATATCTCTACTTTTTCCCCCTCAAAATAAGTTTTCTTGATATCTTGAAAGTATGTCTTTGGAACAATTTTGTCTTGGTCCCAGAGCATTCTGTGTGCTTGCATATCAAATATGTCACATTGTAAGATATCTCCCAATGTTTCAAAGTCTCCATGTGGATATTTTAAATGTACTTCAGGATTTACAACGTTGGTGATTATCACTACACATCTTCTCTCACCACAACATTGGAAATGACACACATTCATAGGATCAAGACTATGAATTCGACCAAAAGCCACCACTTCATTCTTCTTATATAAGACCACATCCATACCCTCTGTTAGGGTGAGTACCTATTTTATGTACAAAAATAGATTAGCAACTCAAAAAAAGACACAATAAATAATCATTGAGCTTATTATTACTTAATAACTTTTATATCAAAACTAGCAGAGAAGGCATTAAACCTAAATCCTACATCCTAAACTTTAAATAATTAATACCAAAACATCTTAACCACCGTAAATTCTAAACTTTAAACATTTAATTCCTAAACCCTAAATCCTAAACTTCTAAATAATAAATCCTAAACCCTAAACCCTAAACCCTAAACTCTAAATCCTAAACCCTAATTCTTAAATCCTAAATCCTAAACCCTAAACCCTAACCCTAAAATACAACCAAAATTTAATGAATTTTTTTGATTTGTGCAACAGGTTGGATATATCCCCCAACCTGTTGCTTAAGCAACAGATTGGGGGATATATCCAAGCAACAGATTGGGGGATATATCCAACCTGTTGCATAAATAAAAAAAATTGCAAAAATCAAGAATTTTCTTGATTTGTGCAACAGATTGGATATACGGTTGGGGGTGCAGCCCCAACCTGTTGCCCTGTTGGGGGATATATCCAACCTGTTCCACAAGTTAAGAATTTTCTTGATTCGTGCAACATGTTTGATTGAGCAACAGGTTGGGGGATATATCCAACCTGTTGCATAAATCAAGAAAATTCTTGACTTGTGGAACAAGTTGGATATATTGAGTAACAGGTTGGGGGATATATCAACCTGTTGCACCAATCAAGAAAATTCTTGACTTGCAGAAGAAGTTGTATATATCCCCCAACCTATTGCTTGAGCAATAGGTTGGGGGATATATCCAATCTATTGCACAAATCAAGAACATTATTGATTTGTGCAACAGGTTGAGGGTGCACCCCCGATCGTGTTGCACAAATCAAGAAAATTCTTGATTTGTGCAACAGGTTGGATATCCCCCAACACCCCCAACCAATCTGTTGCACAAATCAAGAAAATTCTTGATTTTTGTAATTTTTTAAATTTTTTTAATTTGTGCAATAGGTTGGATATATCCCCCAACCTGTTGCTTGAGTAATAGGTTCAACCTATTGCTTAATTTTTTTGATTTGTGCAACAGGTTGAATATATCCCCCAACTTGTTGCAACAGGTTGGGGGATATATCCAACCTATTCCACAAGTCAATAATTTTCTTAATTTGTGCAACAGGTTGGATTGAGCAACAGGTTGGGGGATGTATCCAACCTGTTGTATAAATCAAGAAAATTTCTTGATTTGTGCAACAAATTGGATATACCTCCCAACCTATTGTAAGAGGTTGGGAGCACCCCTAACTTGAGCAACAGGTTGGGGGATATTAAACATGTTGCACAAATCAATAATTTTCTTGATTTGTGCAACAGATTGGATATATCCCCCAACCTGTTGCTCAAGCAATAGGTTGAGGATATACCACAAATCAAGAAAATTCTTGACTTGTCGAATAGGTTGGATATATTGAGTAACAGGTTGGGGGGTATATCAACTTGTTGCATAAATCAAGAAAATTCTTGACTTGTAGAACAAGTTGTATCCAATCTGTTGCACAAATCAAGAAAATTATTGATTTGTGCAACATGTTTAATATCCCCCAACCTGTTGCTTAAGTTGGGGGTGCACTCCCAACCTCTTACAACAAGTTGGGAGGTATATCCAATTTGTTGCACAAATCAAGGAAATTTCTTGATTTGTGCAACAGGTTGGATATATCCCCCAACCTGTTGCTCAATCCAACCTGTTGCACAAATTAAGAAAATTCTTAACTTGTGGAACAGGTTGGATATATCCCCCAACCGTATATCCAATCTGTTGCACAAATCAAGAAAATTCTTTATTTGTGCAATCTTTTGATTTGTGCGCAATAGGTTGGGGGATATATCCAACCAGTTGCATAAATAAAAAAAATTCATTAAATTTTAGTTGTATTTTAGGGTTAGGGTTTAGGGTACGGTTTAGGATTTAGGATTTAGGGTTTAGGTTTAGGGTTTAGGGTTAGGGTTAAGGGTTAAGGGTTTAGGATTTAGGATTTAGAGTTTAGGATTTAGGGTTTAGGATTTATTGTTTAGGATTTAGGGTTTAGGAATTAAATGTTTAAAGTTTAGGATTTATGGTGGTTAAGATGTTTTGGTATTAATTGTTTAAAGTTTATCCAACCAACCGTATATCCAATCTATTGCACAAATCAAGAAAATTCTTGCTTTGTGTAATTTTCTTGATTTGTGTAACAGATTGGATATATCCAATACTAGGTACGATCCTTTGCAAAGGCTTTACTTTAAGTAATTATAAGTCTACCTAGTTAAAGTATCCTACTTATTAGGGACAAGCACATAGGCTAAAAGCACACCGATTCATATTTTCTTACATTCATGCTGCATGGTGTATCAGAAGAAATAAAGAAGTATGTAATAAGAAATATTCATAAGAAATATGTATTCCATATCATGGATTCGTACCATGGATATCTGGTGGTTGCTAAAGTAGAAAAATGATATGGATTCAATGATACTATAGTTTTGTACAAAGCCTTAAACAAAGTTTAAGGCTTTTGCAAAGTATTACATATTGTAACAAAGATAAGCAAGTATGCTAAACCTCTTCTAGATTCTATGGTTTTAAATACCTACCTTATAAATATATTATCTAATTCTTCATTCTTCGACTAACAAGTATTATACACATGGAAGAAAAGCATACATGCTAAAAGTACTTGTGTAAATTTTAATAATTTTTTATTTTTTAAATAAATTCAATTCTTTGATTGAATACCTTTTTAAAATTTAAAGGTTATTAGTATATAATATACATAATTTTAAATATTATTAATGTATAATATTAATAATTTTTATATTTATCTAAATTTATACAATAATTACATTATATTTATATTAGTTTTTAAGTTAACAATGTATATTTTTATTAAAACTAAAAGTTAATATCTAGTTAATAGCAAGAAGAATATTGTAGAGGTTTTTCATATTAAGAACTACCTTACAAATACATAATATTGTAGACATTTTTTATATTAAGAACTACCTTACAAATACATTCACTAATTTTACATTGTTTTAAGCATAAGTATTATATAAAGCACATATGCTAGAAGACTTCCCATTCAAAAATATTTTCATTGTTATATTTTTTAATTAATGTATATATATATATATATTTATATAATAATTATATTAATTTATAGATTAACAATATATATTTTTAGCAAAACTGTATTTTAATATTAGTTAGTAAAAATTTATTATATTATGGAGCAAAAATGTTATAAATGGATTTCTTATATTAATAAAGTGTCGTGAGAAGAGTTTTTGAAGAGATTTATGGTTAAATTTTGTTTTGAAGTTTTTGCATATGCAATAGGTAAAGAGGTTTGAGTGGTTTTGAGGTTGAGAGAGAAATTTATAATAGATTGTTTTCTAATTTATTTTTTTTGAAAAATTATTGCATGCCCAATAGGCTGAGAGAGTTTGAGGTTGAGAGAAATTTGTGACAATAGGTTGTGAGAGTTTAAGGTAAAGAGAAAAAATTGTGAAAAAAAAGATGTAATGCAAAAGATGGTTTTTTGAAGTTGTTGCGTACGCAACGAGTTTTTGAGAAAAGAATCGGATTTGAAAAAAATTTTAAATTTACAAAAACTTGATTCTTAGAAGTTCTTGCATATGTAATATGTTGGAAATGAACTCATCTCTTGCAACATTTTGAAAATTTTGAGAATCTTGCAACATGTTGATGAGAGGAGAGAAGCGTGGAGTGTGAAAGAATGAACTTTGAATGAAAGAGAGAATGAAGAATGTTCTAAAAGGACTAAAAAAACCTAAAAGATGACTTTAATTTCCTATAAAACTCTACTTCTCCTCATTCTCTCACAACTTTCCTAGAGCTCCTCCACCACCTCTCCACCCAGGTACTCCCTCCCTCCCTTTCCTTCCCCTCTCCTCCCTCCCCTCCCTTCCCCTCTCCTCTCGCTTCCCATCCCCTCTCCTCCCTTGCCACCTCCTCCCGCTTCCCATCCCCTCTCCTCCCGCTTCCTCTCTCCCCTCCCCCCTCCCTCCTTTCGCTTCCCCCTTCCCCTCTCCTCCCTTCCCCTCCCCTCCTTCTCCTTTCCCCTGTCCTCTCCCTCCTCTCGCTTGCCCTTCCCCTCCCTTCCCCTCTCCTCCCACTTCCCCCTCTCCTCCGCTCCCCTCCCCTCCCTTCCTCCCTTTCCCTCTCCTCCTGCTTCCCCCTCTCCTCCCCTCCCCTCCTTTCCTCCCTCCCCTCCCCTCCCTTCCCCTCTTCTCCCCTCTTCTCTCACTTCCCTCCCCCCTTCCCTCTCCTCCTTTCCTCCCTCTCCTCCCGCTTCCCCTCCCCTCTTCTCCTGCTTCCGCCTCTGAGTGGTGAGGGGGAGGTGAGGGGAGGGGAGGAGTGGGGCAGGGAGGGGCGGGGTGAGAGTGGAGGGGAGTGGAGGCGAGAGGGGAGGGGCAAGAGGGGAGGGGCGGGGTAGGGAGGGGAGGGAAGGGGGAGGAGTGGGGAGGGGAGGCGAGAGGGGAGGAGCGGGGGGAGGGGCAAGGCGCGAGAGGGGAAGGGCAGGGCAGGGAGGGGAGGGAAGGGGGAGGAGCAGGGAGGGGAGGCAGGAGGGGAGGGGCGGGGTGGGGAGGGGAGGGGAGAGGAGGGGCGGGGCAGGGAGGGGAGGGGAGAGGAGGGGCGGGGAGGGGAGGGAGAGGTGGAAAGGGGAGGCAGGAGGGGCGAGAGGGGAGGGGAGGGCCGGGGAGGGGAGGCGAGGGGGGAGGGGGGGGTTAATGAGAGGCAGGGAGGGGAGGGGAGGAGGGGAGGGGAGGGGCGGGATTAACCTGTTAATCGCCCCCTCCCCACCCGTCCCCTCTAACCTGGTGCAGGCCAACTTGTTGCGCACGCAACAGGTTGGGGGGGTTAATCCCCCCGTCCCTCCCTGCCGTGCCCCTCCCCTTCTCCCCTCCCCTCGCCTCTCGCCCCTCCCCTCCCCATCGCCTCTCGCGCCTCCCCGCCCCCTCCCCGCCGTCCTCCTTCCCGTCCTCCCCCCCTCTCGCCTCCCCTCCCCACCCCTCCCGTCCTCCCGCGGCCGCGAGGGGTGGGGGGGAGGGGCAAGGAGGGGAGGCGAGAGGGGGGGGAGGGCGGGAAGAAGGACGGGAGGGGTGGGGAGGGGAGGCGAGGAGGGGGCAGGCGGGGAGGAGAGGGGGGGCAGAGGCGGGAGGGGGGGCAGAGGCGGGAGGGGAGCAAGGACGACGGGAGGGGCAGGGAGGGGAGACGGGAGGGGAGGGGAGAGACGGGGAGGAGGGAGGAGAGGGGAGGGGATGCGGGAGGGGCGGGGGCAGGGGAGGCGAGGGGAGGGGAGCAAGGATGACAGGAGGGGCAGGGAGGGGAGACGGGAGGGGAGGGGAGAGACGGGGAGGCGAGAGGAGAGGGGAGGGACGGGTAGATGGGAGAGGAGGGGAGGGGAGGGCGGGGGATTAACCCCCAAACCTGTTGCGCATGCAACAGGTTGGGGGGTATATCCCCTCCTCTCCTTAAGTGGGGGTCCTTCGCGGCTTAAAAAAAAAACTAAAAAAATAAATTTAATTAAAAAAAACTAAATTAAAATTTAAATATATAAATAAATAATTAAAATAATTAAAAAAATTAAAAAATTAAATTAATAAATTTAATTAAAAAAATAAATAAAAAATTAATTTATTAAAGAAAAAATAAATTAAAATTTAAATATATAATATATAAGTAAATAAATTTAAATAAATAAAATAAAAAATTAAATAAATTAAATAAAATTTTAAAAAATTAAATTAAAAATTTTAATCTATGTTTATAAAATAATTTGAATTAAATTATTTATGTAAAAAAATATTAGATTGAAAAATTATATCTAGAAATATTAAAAAATGTTTTTAAAAATATATTTAAACTTGTAAAATTTTAATTAATTTTTAATTTTTAAATATTTAATTAGCAATTTTTTTAATATTTTGAGTTTGAAAATCATTGTTATTCTCATTTTTTATTTTTGATTGCTTTGCAGAAAACTATGGCTTTTAGTTTTGGTTTCAAGGTGTCTTTTAAATATCTTGAACATGCTTGGTATTTTATGGAGCACAAATCAAAGTATTTTTTAGTGATCACTATTAAGAATGTGTCAAGCGTGAAATATTCTCTAGAGGCAGTAAGAAATGGTGGCATGGTCTCAACCATCAACATTAAAGAAAATAATTCGATAGAAGTTGTGTGCAAAGGGAAGAATGATGATGTGGTCTACAAGTTACGAGTTACGCACAAGCACTTCTTGAAGCCCTTACCAGATTCAATTGAGGGATCCCAAGAATTACTTAGTGCCTTAGAAGCATTGAAGAAAATATGGAATGCATTTCCAAGTGGTGGTGTTGTACCTTCAGCAGCAGTAAGTACACCATCTATAACATGTAACCCTCAAGTTGTACCACCAATATCTGTGGCGATAACTACAATATCTCCGGTAAGAGTAACTATAATATCTACAGCAGTAACTACAGTATCTCCAATTGTACCTACACCATCGACTGCTGCAACTACAGGAACAAGGAGTGATCGTGGAGCAGATTCAAGTTCTATAGCTATTTCTAGAAAGAGAGCAAAAATAACTCCTACTCCACATGCAGATCGTTCAAGTGCAAGTTATTTAAAACCAGGCAAAAAATTGGATAGTGATGATTAGGAGGATCCGCAAGAAGAAGATACAAGTCTCGCAGACTTTTCTATAAGTGTGGCAGACTTACATCCTCCAGAGGATGAGGGTTACATTTGGGGATTTTCACAATTCAGCGTGGCCACAATGCTTATCAAGCTTCGTTATTCACAAATCAAAGAAAGCTAGATATGACATTTGCACGCAAATTGTATGAAGATACGAGGAAAACAAGAACTCCAGTTGCCACTAATATCACTCTTCATCCTATGGCGTTTAAGAGACTTCAAGAAGATGATCCTACATTGCCTGATGTCACATTTCAAAAGCGTGTGGACTTTCTTGATGCTTTTGAGAACATTAGGAGTGACTTTGTTCGTGGAGAGTCTTTGTACCAAAGCCGATATGGGACTGACATTGAGAAGAGATACATGTTGGCAAAGAATAGATTCTTGGAAAGATGCAGGTTTGAGCCCATTGATGGGCAACACTTTTGTGAAGCTTGCAGGATCTCACCCTTGATAAGAGAAGAAAAGGAAACTTGCCACAGATTGAGTGGATGGAAAAGTTTCAACGGGTCATTTGTCATGTATGCATATTTAACGATGACTCGAAGTACATTCTAGAATCAAAAAGGATGAATTCTGCTCCATTTATGTTGAAAAAACGCTCTTCTCTTTCTGAGATCCTTATAAAGGCAAGGGAGTTATGGGTGGGTTGTGGAAAGCCACAAATAGTGAAGGGCAGGAGACCTACATCTGAGTACTTGGCAAAGAGGACTCGATTCTATAGATGCTTGAAAGGTGTTATAAGTAATACACAAGGCATACTAAGTAATAAGGTTGAGGCAAAGGATCTAAACACCGCTGTTGCAAGATACAGGGATGTTACTTGCATTGTCTTCCGCGAGGACTCATTGTTTTAGAGCATAGTGGATGTTTGCCAAGCATATGAAATAGGAAAGATATCCTTTGAGGCACCAGAGCATATTGCAACTCAAAGGAAAGAAATAATAAAACCGATGTCTATTGTTTGGTGGAGAGCATTAAGGTTTGTTCTAGATGCAATAACAGAAGAAGTATGCAAGAAGATCCTAAGCAGTGACTACTTCTTTGGAAAGAAGAGCAAGCATAGCAACTTAGATGAAGTGGTCACCCGCATGATTCAAAGTGAGGCTGCTCTCTTAGCACTATTGTTTTTATTGAAATCTGATGATGAGTTAGCTAGTAAGTCAATTAATGTGGATAAGAAGAAAGCACTTAGCCTAGGTCAACTCCTTGATAAGACATGGGCTAGAAAGTGGTTGGCTTCAAGGGATGCAGATGCCACACCAACAAAGGATCTAAGAGCTAAAATGCGAAAGATTGTTGAGACAGAATATATGGACATCAAGAAAAAGGCCTTGCACTCCACTACCCAAGGTAGAGCAATTGGTGGTTTAGATAATGGTTCTCCATTCAGCTTCTCCTATGATATCTTGCTATCAGAGAATGATACAAATTTTGCACACATCAATGGCATTGATATAGAGCATTTCATAACAATGAGTGGTCATGCTTGGGAGAAGCCATGTGTATTTTTCATAGATGAATTGCAAGACCTTGCAGTGTCATGGATAGTTGAACTTGTGCAGTTTATCATAGAAGGTCCTATGGTAGATAAGAAAAGATCAATGTTGGTCCTGTTTGTGACAGAATCACAAAGGGATGCCTTGTATGTGAGTTTGACATCTGCATTTGGGTATTTACTTTCAAAAGTATACCATGGTATAGTCCTACGCAATCATATGACTGTCTTGGAAGGCATTGCCATTCAAGTCTTGTAGCCTTTCTTGATGTGCTTCTTATCTAGGGGTGGTGGCAATCTAATCAAAATTCCTTTAAGGACTCTCAAGCTTCATTAATTTGAGGACAATAAGGTTAAACTTGATGTAGCAATGGTGGATTACAGAAAGCCGATGGATCCTGATGTGATACTAGAGATGACAAAGAATTTACTGAATGATGGGTGGGAAGTAGTATTGTATCGAATGGGTTTTACTGCTGAGAAATTGCTATGCCAAGGTAGAAATGTAAATGTCATTGATACCCCCCATTAGATTGAGTTCTTTGACACATATTACAGTTGCACTACCTTCTTTAAAGAGGACAATGTCAAAGAAGAGGGTAGTGAGGAAAATGTCGAAGACAAGGGTAGTGAGTCTGAGGGTGATGATTCTAGCTCACAGGTGATGATGAGGATGAAAGCTCTGCATTCGATGACTTATGCCAAGAAGAAATCCACACAAAGAATAAGGGTGATCAATTGTCAACTAGAGTCAAGGAGGTTCCACTCATCATACGGTAAGGCTCGCGGTAGCAAGAATCAGTAGTACAGCACGTCATAGGAAAAGGTAAGGCTAAAGAGGTGGAAGCACTTCCCTTGAAATTAAACGTGAGGAAGGCACCTTTGATCTTGGGTGAAGGACATGCAAGTGGATCAAGCAAGGAAGCCTTACCCAAAGAAGGTATGGATGAGGCAAAGCATGACCAGGAGGAGTTACCAGGAGGCATAGATGGTTCTTCAACCATGACCTTACAGACTCCAGAGTAGCCTACTAGTCGGGAACCTAGTAGCTAGGACCCTACTCACCAAGAACTTGGACATGAGACTTTAGAGCAGCCTACTAGTTAGGTGCTTGGAACTGAAGAGCAAACTACTGAGGACCTTGTTACTGAGACTCCAGCCTTAGAGCAGCCTATTATTTAGGACCCTTGTAGTTAAGGGCACATTGAGGACATTGGTACTGTCTTAGAGTAGCCTATTAGTCAGGACCCTGGTAGTCAAGGGCCTGGCATTGAGGACATTGGTATTGAGGAACATGATGGCTGACGGCTTTGTAATCACAAGTTTTGAACTTTGCAAGTTTTGAACTTCTATGTAAAGCGAATATCTAATAAAAAGTTAACTACTTTTTTGATTTCTTTACTCTCATTATTGTGTATAAAGATTATTTATGAGGTCCATTTTATACTTAATGGTGTATTTTAAACTTTATGTCAATGTATTTTTATAGTTAAGGGTGTTTTTTAATACCAAGTGAGGTGTATATGTACACCACCTTTCTAAAAGAAATGGTCATAAAGGTGTGTGCACACCACTTATACATAAAGGTGTTTATTCACACCACCTTTCTAAGAGAATTGGTCATCTATTGATGTTCTTAGGTGATAGTAGCTCAATTCATAAGAAGTTATGAAGATGTTTATGTAGACCACCTCTATAAGAGATTTGGTTATGCATTGATGTTCTTAGTACTTAATCACCAAATCTTTTGTTTGGAGTTGTCAAATCTAGTTCAAAAAACAATATTACTAGTACATTCAAAAAATTTAGATTGTTTTTTAGTCCATTTCTCAAATTGGACTTTACACAAGTCCAAAAATTTTGAATAGTGTGTTTGATGTGATCTACTTTACAATGACTACCAAAATAGTTGAATGTGTTGATGAAATATGTTATTGGTAATGTAAACATTTGTAAGACCTAATGCCTATAAGATAGTGATGCATAATTCATGATTAGTTCATAATTGATGTGATCTACTTAATAATGCATAACTTTTTCATGATTTGTAATAATGATGCATAAAAGATAGTGATGCATAATTCCTGATTAGTTCAGAGTTGATGTGATCTACTTTATAATGACTACAGAATAGTTGACTACATTGATGACAGATGTGATTTGTAATATAAATATTTGTAAGACCTAATGCCTACGAGATGTGATTTGTAATGTAAATGTTTGTGAGATCTAATGCCTACAAGATAGCTAGGAACAGGTATGATCCAACATGAAGCATGAAAGCCAACCAACTAGCTAGTTGGACTCTATTGGTAGCCCTTCTTTGACAACATATGTGTCATATAGACTTCAATAGCTTATGCCATTATGATCCAAAAATGCAATTTGAACTTTGTGTCTTGGTTTGGTGAGTAAAACTAGCCAACTATTGTGCACTAAATGGACACTAATGTTGACATATTGCATATGTAAAGAGTATAATAGGACATGAGCTAGCTAGTTATCTAGAAAAACATTGCATTTACAAGACAATGTGCAGTATTAACTCGCAAGTTACCTTCATAGTTCCCACATCATCCAACATCATTCCACTAGTTGACTTATTGTCTACTAGATTAGATATGAACAAAATTGTCAATGCCAATCATGAACTTGCTCAATGGGGAACCAAATAGGCCAGCTAGCTAAAACACAAGTGTATTTCCAAGGTAATACAATGTGCAATATTGACTAGCAAGCTAGCTGTATGACTCCTCCATGATTCCAACATCATTTAACAAAGGCATTAGCTTGCTAGCTACACACCAATTAGATATGACCAATAGAAGAAATGATGACCAAAAAGGGTCATGAGCTAGACAAGTGGGCCGTGTGCCTATCCATTAGCAAGCTGGCTCCAACATCATTCTACTATACAATGTTGTGCATCCTAAATCGAAAATATGAACACAAACTAGCCAACTATCTATTGAGATAAAGCTAACTAAATAAAGGAAATGAAGCTAATGACCCAAGTCTCGTGTCATGAAATAATACATGAGGCAGCTGGCAAGCTAGAACAAAATTGCATAAGCAAAGTAAAACAATATGAAGTATGCACCAAAAAGATAGCTCCATGGCTCTAGCATCATTCAACATTCTACATTATATATCCCCAATTGAGAATGTCAGTATAAATTAGTTAATGGCCGCCCTTTGAGTTTGATATGAGCAACAAAGGAAATGCGAATAAATTGTGGTCTCTCTATACCCAATTGGTGGAGTGACGTCGCTTTTTTTTATAGACAAAGTCCTCTCTACACCTAACTAGGGGAGTCATGTTGCTACTTTCTATGGATAATGTCCTTACTCTCTTTGCAACTAGCTAGTCTCTACTTTGAACTATTTTACCTAGGGCAAGCCCTCTTCAAATCATGTAGCATGGTCTCTTACATAGTAGTAGCATAGATGCAAAAGTGCTAGTAGAGACGACACTCGAGATATCCTCAGATTGTAGAGTAAATCAATTAAGAATGCGAGCTTTAAACGACCTACACTTTCTTCTCAAAATGGTTCTCATAATTCGGATCACACTTTCAAATGACTTAAATAAACGTTGTTCTCAAATGCTTCCATCAAATTGGATATCACTTTGCTTCCATGGCAATGCTTGTAGGTATGCATCTAATGCAAATGTCTCTTAAACTCTTGCTTCTACGGCTTGCCAATGTATGAGATGAAATTCATGGAGTTGTTTTTCTCGAGTGGCATTGTTTTTATGTGCTCATTCCTTGTTATTATTGTTTCATAATTACAGGCATTCTGGAAACTCTATTTGGTAGAGTTTTTATGGCAACCAACTTGTTGGGTTATTTAAAAAGGATCCCAAAATTAATGTAGAAATGAGTGATCTCAATGGTGCGATGAGGCACTAAAATGACAATATGCACCAAAAAATGCAACCCCATGACCGTTCACCTAAACATTTCGACCTTTCACTTTTAATCAAAATTGTTATTCTGATCAAATGAGTCCACCATATGTGTGGCTCTATCACCATAATGTAAGCTATTGAGCCATGATCGATACAACGGATTCAATGGCTAGAAACAACAAATCGAGAAATGAAAATCTCGAGACAAGCCACATTGATTTACATATTTGCTTTTTTTTTCGAGGAAGGCAGCTGCATGGGGATAAATTTCGGGGGGTTACGTTTGTCCTATGCGGAGCTTTCAATAGGTCAGGACCCACCCCGCCAGTGACCGGAAAAGCGCAAAAGCTTGTAGACAGTCGGGTCGTGAACTCTCCAACTGGGGATTGAAGCCACGACTTCCTCTGTGGAGGCTAGCGACTTCCTCTGTGGAGGCTATAAGCTTTTGCCAGTGGACAGATTATAAAGTTATGTTTATAAGCAAGCTTATAGACATTCCGGCATCGAGAAAGAGCTCCGACAATGTTGGGCCCACTGCCTGCGCTAGCAACAAACACAACCCCCCGAAATCTATGCAAACTATAGGGTGGCACTTATTTAGAAGCAAAGCAAAGGAGAATGCAGCCAACATGGGAATCAAGCAACGTATAAGATCGAGGAGCCATAGCAAACTATAGGGTGGCACTTGTTTAAGAAGCAAAGCGCACGTAGCCATTCTCAACAGAAGAAAACCTGTCTCATGCAGGTGAACATAATGCTCGAATGCGCCAGAATGGTTTCCTGTTTCTTTTACTAACTGACGACGATCATAAAATTGTTGGATACGTTCTTATTCTGGTTGCAAGAGAATTACTCCCGGCTAGTCAGAAACAAATACAATACTACGCTTCTGCCAGTGGCATTCGTTCGTGCATTGCTGAAGACAACGGTTAACTTTTTGGATATACGTGCATATCGCAAGTCGATTTCTGAAGTTCACTTGTGGGTTCCATAGAAATTCATCACAGAGCGATGATAAAGCTTGCCTCTGGCTGACAGAAAGAATACGTTGGAGGAGGATATGACGGAGTGATACGTGTGGTTCCTCAGCTCGAATTCACCATCCTCCTCAAACCCCCATGTCTGCCCCGATTGAAACATTGAGCACAGACAAGCGCCCATGCCATCGAGCGAGGCAAATTGGACTAGGCAAGGAAATCGAATTGCCTACCCGATGCAAAGCCAATTCTTCGTATTCAATTTCTGGGTTCTTCGTTTCTTTTCCTGTCCACATGTCCAATTTGTAAGATATCGCCTAAGTTGAGGCGATTTTTCGCCGCGTTTTGCCACCTACTCGATTTAGCTGTCCTCGGAGTGGTCGGTACATGTGGCTTTCTTCGTTTCTTTTCCCTTCCAGACTGTCGCCTGTGCACCTTCAGGTTGCCTCATTGCCCTTTTCAGAGTGCACAAGCTCATAGCTGCTGTTCACGCAACTGGTAGAGCTTGTCAGGAGCTGATTCCAGATCGTGCCTTCAGATTGTACCTAGTTCAGTGCTTGCGAGAGCTTGCTTCTCGTGTTTGAATAGTTTGGAGCACGGGCTTAGCTCTTTTGCAGCCTCTGAGAGTTGCCTCGGCAGTTTTTGGGCTTCCTGTAATATCTCTGTGGTTTGGGATCTCAGCATAAGGTCTCCAGCGCTGATTGTGCGGCTCCAGCTGATACAATTTGTCTTCTTCTGCACTCTTTCTCCAATACTACCCATGCTCAAGCCTCAGACGCCTTGCAAACTCTTTGGCAGCCTCTTCTCCTTCCCTTCACACTTCCACTCAGCCTTCACATCCGCGCATAGCTTCTAGGCTATGTTTCTTTTACCTTTTGAGCTTCTGTCGGGCAGACCTCTTGAATGATTACATCATTCACCTTGCTTTCATCCGTTGATAAGGTTTATTTTCCTTTGTACATTTAAACTCTCTGCATGCATTTGAATCTTGAGACGAACTGCATACATTTGAACGTTTTGAGAAGTTGTCTCGTACCATGCATACATTTCATCAATTTGGTTATTGAGCAACCTAGGAATAAGGAACTTGCCCACCATCATAAAATGTCCACAACACATTACCCCATGGTTAATGAACATGCCATACCAATCAACAAAGTGCTCAAACTAATTTACTTATTTTTATTCAAAGAAAAGAACTTTCTATTAATGAACTCCTTAGTGGACTCACACCAAGGAAAATACAACTCCCCAATGAAGGGTAAAATGAAAAAACAACAAGGATATCCCTCTAGTTGGTTGCTCTCTTAGCACTCTATGGGGATTATTTTGTGCAAAGGGATGGACAAATAGCCACTCCAGTGGTTTATAACGCCATATTATACAACCATTTGTGAAATGAAGGAAAGGTGCCAACTCCCATATATTGATAAAAGCCTCCCTCTTGCACCTAGTCCATAACAAAAAAAAATGTGGCACAACAAAGAGATAGCTTAGGCTAGGTTCATACCACTTAGCGACACCCTCTAAAAGGTGGTGTGAAAGGCTGCCATTCTAGTTGGACCAATAAGAGAGATGAGCATGGACACTAATACAAAAGATTTATGTCTGACCCATGAAGGTTGCGGAGTCCATGACAACTCTTCCCAAAGCATGTGCTACAATATTTTGAATTTATAAGTGGATTAGCAAAAGGTAGTCAAGCCAAGAACACACCTATCATAGCTAAAACTATAAAAATGAGAAATACAATTTAAACTTTCAACCTAATATATTAAGAAATTGAGTTTAAATTTTGACAAAATAGACTCAAGTCTCTAGCCACATCTTTAATCGTCATGAAACTAGAGAACAAATGTGGAGTTATGTCTTGTGTAAAAGTTTACACCTAACATTTTCACCTTTAGAGTTGCTTACAAAGAATATATCTCAAATATTTGGAAGACTAAAGCCCCCTTATCTCACCACCCTTGCACACCCAAATTGCAAGATGCATGAATTGTCAGATTCATGATGATGTACTTTGCTCTAAACATGTGGCTCTACCATGGGATAGTGTAATAGAGCATTTAGTATTGTGACATTTTGTCCTCCGTTTCTTTAAGCGTCCATTTTGCCTTATAGATTCTTGTTGCTTCTTCTACTTTCACATAGTTTTTCTTCTTCTTATTGCTTCTTCTACTTCATATAGTTGACCTTACTTCTTGTTAGAATCTCATGACAACCCTTGTTTATGTTATTGGTACATTTGGGGATGTTCTTGGTTAGGATTCCATATCTATTAAAATTTTTAAATCTTCATACAAGGCATCAACAAACCTTGTAAGGCTAACCAACGATCTATCAACCAGACTACCAAAGAGTCTAAGGTACTCAAATTCAATATTATGTAGTGTGACTTAGCATGGATGAGAAATAGTTGCCATTGCAAAGCACCTTGTGCAAGGGAAGACGAACTAAAGCAGTGAATGCTAAAAAAATTTGAAGAATGGGCACAATTTAAAGAAATCAAGGTGATATTATGTTTGGAAAATTGTTGCATATTGCATACATTTCTACAAGGAGCAAGTGTAAGAGAAAAGGCTTTTGTTGATAGCTCAACCCATAATACCAATGGGAAAACAATTTGCTAGTGCATCACACAGTGCCAATTATCTCAATCAAGAAAATAAATATGCTGATCAAAGAGATATTCAGTAATGAGGGATCAAATGTAGCCACAATATTTTTTAGGATGCGATCAATAAGTTATGACTAAAATAGTAACACCATCATTCCTAGAGTCACACAGTAGATATGTCCCAAGGGCATGTTAAAGAATAGAATCATAGGAGGAGTTCTCTACAAGGCGAGCTTAATTGCTATCATCATGGAAAAAAGTGACTATACCCTACAATTAAAAATTATCATGGATAACATGGGCAAGGTGTTGGAGGAGCATGATTGGGGATCCAAGATTATGACTTTCAAGTGCACAATGATAATGCTAGGATATTGACAAACCTACAAAGACAATCAAGGAATCAAACCATGATAGTTAGGGAGTTTAGACAATTAGTTTCCTTACAATATTGAAACTTGACGCGTGAATTTCAATATCATCCTAGTGGGAGAGATATTACACATACACATGCACATGTGTATGCACACACATGCACGCTCATGCGCACACGTGCACACACATACACACAAACACACACACATGCATGCACATAGACATAGACATAAAAAACCAGAGACATAGAGATAGACATAGACACAAACACAGACACATACAGATAGTCTCTCTCTCTCTCTCTCTCTCTCTTTTAACTTTCATACCTTATTGAAAAGTATTCTTTATAAAATTCTATTGTCATATTAATAGATGGAGGTAGCTAAAAAAGTATATTTTCATTTCGTACTCTTTGCTAAATAGGTATTACTTCTTTCAATGTTTTTGCATTTTAGAAACTTGGATTTAATTTAACATCTAATTTCTTGCATAAATAGCCATTTATGTGCCAAATTTTGGCTCTTCTTGATTAGGTAAACATGCTTATGAGTTAACAATCTAGGAAAAGATTTTGCTTAAAATGATATCCTAATGGAAAGGGTCTTAGAGTCTCTCTTTTATCATGGTGATTCTTTGGGTGTTTTGGCAGTAGGTCCTTGCATCATGGTGGCATTAAGGAATCAAACCATGATAGTTAGGGAGGTTGGACAATTAGTTTCCTTATGATATTGAAACTTGACGAGTGAATTTCAATATCATCCTAGTGGGGGAGATATTTACACACACACATGCACACATGTATGCACACACATGCACGCGCATGCACACACACACACACACACACACACACACACACACACACACACATGCATACACATAGACATAGACATAGACATAGACACAGAAAACCACAGACATAGAGATAGTGATAGACACGAACACATACACAAACACAGACACATACACATAGTCTCTCTCCCTCTCTCTCTCTCTCTCTCTCTTAACTTTCATACCTTATTGAAAAGTATTATTTATAATTCTATTGTCATATTAATAGATGGAGGTAGCTAAAAAAGTATATTTGCATTTCGTACTCTTTACTAAATAGGTATTACTTCTTTCATTGTTTTTGTGTTTTAGAAACTTGGATTTAATTTAACATCTAATTTCTTGCATAAATAGCCATTTATGTGCCAAATTTTGGCTCTTCTTAATTAGGTAAACATGCTTATGAGTTAACAAACCAAGAAAAGATTTTGCTTAAAATGATATCCTAATGGAAAGGGTCTTAGAGTCTCTCTTTTATCATGGTGATTCTTTGGGTGTTTTGGCAATAGGTTCTTGCATCATGGTGGCACTATTCTCCTTTGTGGCTGTAACAATGCATATGAGGAAGATAAGAGCATGGCAATGGCTATCGTTATGAGCTTTTTGCACCTCACTATACAAATAGATATTTGTACAGTTGGCATTCACTCCTTTTTGCATGTTCTTTTCTACATAACTTTCTACATATTTACTAGCATCTTGCTTGATAGTACCACATAATACTCTTCTACCTACATAATAAAGAGATGGCACTCACTCTGAGGGTGTTCATTATGTAAAAAACCCACATAGCATGTGTGTTGAAGGAGTATTAAAACAACTTAGTATAGCACATGCATTCAAGGGGTATTGAAAACCCCCCCTACCTATGGATTTTGTTAACCTATATATAGCCCTTCTATATATATATATATATTCTTTGATAACCTATATATAGCCCTTCCATAAATCCCTCATGCATGTATAATTTTTATAACTCCAAGAAAATAAAACTCCTTTTTTGGAGCACACGTGCTATCTTAGATATTGCTTAGTGAACTCCTCGGGCACTCAATACTACATTAACTCCCTTTGAAGTGTTACCATCTATGAGATTGTCATAGGTAAGTGATTCCTTCTTCTTCAAGCAAATGACATGGTTTCCTTATCCCTTCTCTCTCTCATAGAGTCAACGGATGGAAATGACCATATATTCGCCTTTATAAATGAGACCATAGTCTTTTCAAGCTGTATTTCAGTCTCATTAATGAGATATGGTACGATTAGCTTGTTCATTATGGTATGGAACTTATTTTGTGAACTGTCCCATAGTAAGTCTACTTTCATGAAAGTAACACATATTATTACATATGATTATCTTGGTTTCTCAAGTAAGACATATTATCACCTTGATTTTTGAAATGTAGGTGGATTAGACATAGCTTAGCTTCTAGATAGTCTTTGTCAAATTCTTTTTGCCCTCTCATGAGAGTGAAATTTGTTGCCTATCATTGATAACTAGAGTGTTTTTCTAAGCACAGTTTCTCACTCTTTAGCCTATGCACTCCCTCTTTTGTTTTGGAGGAAGGTCTCCGATTGATTTTTGTAGACTAATTGTGAATAGCTTCAATAAAAGACTAAACATAGGGGACTATGGTAGGAATTCTCCTTCTTAGTCTAATTTTTTATAAATGAGAGCTTCTTTATGATAACAACAACATGCTGTTTATCATTTTTCGTTTTCTCAGACATCAATAAATCTTGGACAAAAAAAGGGCCCTTGTAAGAAAGCCCTTGGGTTGGTGATGCTGAATAGAATTGAGTAAAATATGGGATAGTGGAGGAAATATAATATTGTAAATGCCTCACTTTCCTATTTCTTTATTCAATGGACCAAATTTTGATGTAGACCTCCCACTTGTTAATCCCTCAACTCAACATCACATTTTTGAATTGTAACCATTCAAAACTTCCAAGATTTTTGAATGAGATTCAACCTAACCTCCTCTTGCTCTATTTTGGACAATTTTCTTTCAAATCTCGCCACTTCTTCTCGCATCTAAGATTCTTTTTTCATTGAAATTGTTTTTAGTCAAAAACTAAAGGCAATCAATGTTTTGGACAAACCATGAATGATGAAAGGTGTGCATGCAAGGATCAGCTACTAGATGATATTCTTTGAGAAAGGAAGAAATAAGATTGACTTTCAAGCATTATACTTTCTTATGCATGAAAATCAATCTTTCTTTTTCCCATCTCTCAACATTGGTCACTTTCCATACTACAAACACTTAGGATTCATGATTTCAGAAAATCTATGAAGGTTTGAAGCCTTCCAAGTAGCTTTTTGGAGGTTGAGGTGAGTTAGCCTTTGGAACAACGCAAGACATTGATAACTTTGAACTTTAATGATATAACTTTGAAGAAATAGAGTGTTTATAGTTTGTTTTGTTTAATTGTGTTGTTTTCTGTTACTACATGGTTAGAAAACATTGGAAGGTTTCTGTATCTTGTAAGAAATTTCATGAAAAGTGAATAGAGTCTTTCTTACAAGAGAAAATAGCAAAATAGTAAAGAAGAAGTCACTTTGGATATCTTTTCAAGAAAGTTAATAGTTTTGAACACGCTTGCTTGAAATATATTTTGAGATGTTTGGGAGCATGTAAATTGTTTTGGAGCAAGATCCATCAACTTCAACAACCTAGAATATAAGAGGGGACACTGGGGAACCTATTGCACGTGCAATAGGTTGGGTGCTTTTGTCAACCTTTGCATGTGCAATAGGTGAGAGTGCTCTCAACGGAAGCAAGAACGGAAGAAGGAGAGAGAGAGACAGAGAGCCACACAAGTTTGGTGGGTGCAGAACCACCCTAATCTTCTTTTTCATTCATTTATATATGTGTTTGAGTATTGTACATAATTGGGGTAAAGGCACAGTGACCTTTAACCCCCACAACCTCCCACTTAAAGGACAATGTGCCTTTAAGGGAGAACAACCAGTGAGCATACTATCCAATGCCCATCAATACACGACAATACTCAAACCGCTGACTAGGTAGACTCTTCGTCAGCATATCTGCAGGGTTATCATCTGTATGAACCTTGACAAGCTCTATGCGCTTGTCCTCAAGTACCTCCCTGATGAAATGGTACCTGACCTCAATGTGTTTGGTCTTTGCATGAAAAGTTTGATCACATTCTTCTTTCAAAGATCCAGCTTGCTCTAAGAATTTGTTATTGTTCATTCATTTGCCATTTTCAAATGTGATTTGTGTTATTTATTATAGTTTACTAAGTCAACTGTGCATCTAAATTTTCTAAATGCAAGTCAATTTATTTATTGTTTCTATGATATGTTTGTATGTGATATTAGTTTTGTTTTATATTGTATAAGTATATGTGATGTTATTGGCATTCATAATCTGTTTTAACATGTTTGTGGTTTATCGTTTCTATGATATGTTTGTATGTGATATTAGCTTTGTTTTCTATTGTATATGCGTGATGTTATTGGTATTCATAATTTGTTTTGCCATGTTTGTGTTGTTTGCTAATGTCAATGTTATATTAGGTGGAAGGTGTATGAAATCATGGAGGTTCGCTGAACTCTATGCTTGGAAGCAACCGCCTAGACTACAAAAGAAGGCAAGGGAAGAGATTATCTTTCATACTGACCTTCTTGATCTGGTATGCTGAACATTGTATCATAAAAGAAGCTCCCATCCTCCTTCAACTCTGATGGTGTGCAACCTTCATAATGAAGACTACCACTCTCATCATGAAGGACATGCAACACCCCAGTTATGCATGTTGTAGGCTCCCACTCCTTGTAATTGGATAGATACAAATATGTAAAACAAATGTTGCAGGCTCCTAGTCTTGTAATTGGATAGATACAAATCTGTAAAAAAAAAGCAAGTAAAGACTTTGTGTAATTAGTGTCCCTATCTAAATGCAAATACTTTAAAGCATGACTCTAATACAATGTAAAGTACTTATGATTGGGTTTATGATATGGAAGTCCTACATCCGGATGCACGTACATGTCCGCATGGATAAATACATGTTGAATATATATGTGAGTGACTGTCTTATTACCGGGAGACATATCAAAAATCCATGATTCTACCTTTCCAATATTTGGAGATGTCCTCTACATCCTTCCGAGCCACCTTATAACACCCACAATTAGTAAGTTGCATTGTGATCCAAGAATATTTCTTGTAGAGTTGAGGAATCCATTCCTCATGCTCATCCTTGATGTTTTTCAGTATAACAAACTATAAAATACCTTGATATATGGTATTTTTCATCTCCATAGTCTCTGTTCCAATGCCATATGATTAACAATATCTCTCTTCCTCTCTCTTCTCACCCATAAACGTATCTCCCTCAGAATTCACACACACACTCTCTCTCTCTCTCTCTCTTTCCCACTCACACAAACAAGCAAGAAATTATTTCAAAATACTTACTTTAGAATATGGACTCTATGCCTTAGTCTCTTTCCCCTACCCCTCACTTAAACAAACAAAATACACTTATGAGGATATGATCTCTCTCCCTCTCTTTCTCATTCCAAATTCATAGCTTAGTTCTCTCTCTCTCTCTCTCTCACACACACACACACACACACACACACACACACACATCCCCCTCAGACAATTGAAAAACATAGCGGTTCGAAATACAATCTCTCTCTCTCTCTCTCTCTCTCTCTCGTGTGGCAAGAAGTAACAAGACTCCACCTTTTCCGAAGACGGAATCTCCAACAACATAAAGAAGCCTAGGAATGGACAATGGACATGAAGCCTTAGCAATGGCTATGAAGGTTTCTTTGATATCAAGACATGTACCAGGTAAAATAAAGAAAACCGTTGCTAGTATTGTCATGTGCAAGGCTACAAGCAAAAGGATTGTCCACTTCAAGAAGCTTCGTGAGGATTGACCTCTTCTTGAGTAAAGATAACGATGGTTATCATTGAGGAGATTGAGAATTAATAGAAGAGAAAGCCTCATGTGTTCCCTATCAAGTTAATTAATTAGATAAGTCAATGGAAAAAAAGCAACTACCTAATTGTTCCCAATTGCACCACCACATCCCAAACCAAGGGGCTAGTGCCACTAACTTAAGTCATCCCCTTGACATGCCTTCCAACCATGTCATCTGATATAAGAAGGTGCCCTAGGATTTCAAAAGCAAGCAAAAGACCATGACGTAACAAGAAGCTAGGCTATCCAAGCTAGCATCATCACATTGTCAAAACCGACGAAGGCGTCCCTATAAACTACTTTTCCAAGAAACTCGAGGAATTTTTGGATCTAGCTACCCATTCTATATAGGGGGCCACTTGATAAGTGGGCCAATGAACACTTTGGTGTTGTGGGTGAAGTGTTTACCAAGAAAATGCTAGAGTTTGCTATACAACATCCCAAATTCAAAATTCTAAAATCAAAGATAACATCTGACTCAATGAGTAAAGTTGTGGAACAATTCAATGCAACTAATGCATAGGGAATCTATGATGCTTCAGGGATAAGTACAAGGGCATATCGAATTATAGGTGTTGTACATCTGGGCATCATTTACCCAAATGTTGGCATAATCTAGGCATCATTCTCACAGATGTGGTCCACATAATAGAGTACTGGAAGGAGGAGTGGTACATCTATCGTGATGCCCTATGCTTTGTATCCCTAGCCTCCAAAGGTGATCAACTCGGTTGATGTGGATCACATAATAAAGTAGTGAAAGGAGGAGTGGTGCATTCACCCCGATGCCCAATGGAGATTAATATGTATCCCTGAGCCAAGTTTTGCACACCCTCCATAGGCAAAATAAATAGTGGCATCCATTCATTGTACTTGGGTAACCCCGAGTAGATGCCTTGGCCATGACCAAAATCCATTGCCCACCTGCCAAGGTTTCTACCTCGGTACACCTCGCTGGCGACCTCAACCAGAACTGTATCTCGCTACAAACCTGCTAAATTTCCTTACCTCTTCTACACCTAAACCTATACTCCACTTCCACCTTTTGCCACAAGTAGTTCACATTAGTCTTTCAAAGACCTCAAGTACCCTCCGAGTTTTGGATCATGAGGCATCAAGTGGATTTTGATCCCCATGGTAGGAATCTTATAGAGAATCTATCCTTGAATCCCCACTAAGGCTGATTTCCAAGTTTGAGGTGAGAGTATATAGCAGGAGGCATGCATTCATTAAGGTGGTTCAAAAACTATAGAAAACCTTATGGCACAAATGTTTTGTCCATCTTGACTAAATAATCACATACATGATTTGGATGATTGATATGTTAGCCCTTGCACCATAGGGATGTTCTAGACCTATTCCACAGATATATGAGATGATGTTGGCACCCACTCATTTCAAGAAGCACGGTATGATTTTGTATTCATTTCCCAAAAAGAGTTGGATACTTTTATATGATGAACAAGTCTCAAACCCTTCAAGGCATAATTGCAAAAAGAAATTTGAAAATACATGAATGACTCAAATATGGCAATGGTGGTCAATGAAGTTCATCTCAGTCTTAACATTATCTTACAAACCTAAATAGAATGGTGTAGAGGGAAAGAACCATACCTAATCAATTATAAGAACCCACTGAAAGATTGTGAGGAACAAAACCCACGGCTGCTGATCGGCTCGTGAGAGTATTCGAGAGGTGGTTCGACTACAAGGAGGACACGTGGAGCTGGGCATGAGTTGTTGCCTCCACATGCACACGACTAAACACTTCTCCAAGGGACACACGACTTGTGGCTTGTTTTGGCTCCAAGAGTATGCATGGCGGTGATCGTGGACGACGATATAAGCGAGGACTTTGGAAGATCTCCTTCTTTTTGTTGAAGGCCTTTGTATTGAGTCAAGCTCCTCGTGAGCTCTAGCAGCTGCTGTTGTTAGTAGAGTCGATAGCGTCCTTAGTTTCTTTTGTAATTGATCATTAGATCAAATGTACAGCCAACAAGCGATGTAGCGATGAGGCTTGGTCGTCACGTCAGTTCATGAGTCTGTCAATTCATTGACGGTTAATATAGAGGTCAAGAAGCTTTCATTGTCTTTTGCTTTGCAATATTGTGGAAGCCTTAGTCGCATATTATTTTGGTGATAATACATTTCGACTGTGCTGGATAGTGATTACGTATTAATCCCTGCATGCAATATAATACCCGCAACCTAACAGTGGTATCAGAGCGGTGATTCGACAGATCCTGTGGGAGGCAATAAAGCTACATGTTGAAGAAAGCCCTCTGAAGTGCATGTTGCAAATACACAGTTCTTTGCTTTCCTCCAGCATGCATATGACCTCGTAGTCAAGGTGGTAGAAGAAGGAGATCTCCAATCGACCTAGTGACAAAAGCTTACTTTAGAGCAATACTTGAAGGATAGAGATGGAAGCTGGGAAGAAGGAGAAGGCTGATAGGGCCCTTGTGACGTTTACCGGTTTGAATTTTCCATCATGGCAGCTATCAACCCGACTTTACCTCATGCAAAAAGGTCTCTGGAGTTTAATTGATGGGACAGAGAAGACGCCTGAAAGTGAACAGGATTTGCTGGCATGGTCGCAGAAGAACGATAAGGCGCTTGGGTTCATCGGAAGAGCATTGGGAGCTGACTATTTTCATAGTCTGCAGCAGAGAATTGGAGGATTCTAGAGACCTTGTGCGGTCTACGAAGGAAGCATTCCAAGGCGGTTCTGAAACAGGAGCTCTTTGATCTGAAGATGGGTGAGAGTGAGAACCTTACGTTTCTCAATCGGATGCAGTCAATTTTAAAGCAATTGCATGAACTTGGCTCTGGTGTAGAGGCAGAAGACAAGAAGGCTATCCTCCTGAAGGCTCTACCATCGAGGTATGGAGAAACTGAGCGCATACTCAGACTTGATGATAATGCAGATTATCTCGATTGTGTGGGACTCTTGTTAAGTGAAGAAAAAGGTGATGATCTGCTACACTCCTATGGCGATGCAACATATGCTATCAAGGACAAGAAGAAGACGTCAAAGAAGGATTCAAGAGTTTGTCATTATACTGTGGACGAGAAGGCCACATTGAAAACACTGTTACAAAAACATGAAGGATGATCTATTGAAGGCCAATACTAAAGAGAACGCATACAAAGCTGAAGGCTCTACATCTAAACAGGAGGTGGCGGATTTAGTTCAAACAGATTTTCATGATCACGACTGGGCTTTTTAATTATGAACTGCGTCGATCAGTTGTTAGTTGGTCTTGGCTCTTAGTGAGTAGATCGTGTTTTAGTCTGCTCATGTAGTATTGTTTGATTCTCTGATTATTAGAAGGATGGTTCAATAGAGATTGCGATACTTCATCTTGATTAGTCTCCCCCGCATTTGGCTGTAGGGGGGATTGTTGGAGTTGTTCAAATCCATTGTCAATCATTAGGCACTTGGTATATGCACATCTTTGAATCGAACTTTAAATCATGCTGAACATTTAATAAAAGTTATGTAAGACTTGGGGTTATTGATTGTGGATGGGCGAAATCTCACTTGCATCTTACATTACTTATATCACTTATTGTTGTTGATTCACTTCGAGCCACCATTGGAGTGATGCTCTCTATACCATCCATCTTTGCCACAAAATAATGCTCTTTGAAGCTACTTAAAATTGCATTGCTCTAGCAATGCATCCTATAATTTCTTTTCTCCCATGCTTTAGTAGTTGTAAATTTTAATTTTGGCGAGTGATCTTGATGAATTTCATGAGAGAATGATAGCTTTCTTGCTATAGGTGACTATGGTCACGATGGGATTGGACATTACAGTAGTGATTAACATGATCTCATACGTAGAAGCACTCAATTGAAAAGAAACTTCAGCCACAAGCACTAAGGATTTAAATCTCAATGCGCATTATGTGCAATAGAGGCTGTAATGTGAAGGGTGATCACTAGATTGCCAGGTTCGGTGAACTTAGGAAGCATCTAGGTGAGGAGCTCCTGATTGGTCAAGACAGACCTACACTCCAACTTGCAGAACATTGCTCATCCTCTTGCAAATCCTCTATCATCATTCCCTCAACCTAATCCCATATCTTGGATCTGAGCTTGATGCTACATGGCCTGCATGGTGTTGCTCAACTTAGGGTAGGTTCCTCCATGATCAAAGAGCAATCAATTGCACAAGTAGGATGGAGGATACATGATTTGGAACTAAGTTTGCCAGATATTTGTAAAATGATAGAAAGAAGAGTCACCCATGCATGTAAACACATGCACACATATGCACACACATAAACATAGACATGCACATGCATAGAGACACATGTATAGCAACACCACATGCACACATACATAGAGATGCACTCACTCACATATGTCCAAATAATGAATACATGTATACACATGCTAAATACATTTTCCATTATTGAGTGCTTATCCCCCTTCCCAATCGATTTTCTATTCTTGCTCCCATTGGGTGATGGCTTTGCCCTAGACATGATAAATTTCTTGCATCCAATAGCATAGAAAAGTAAGACCCATGGTTACTATTTTAGGCATTCAAAAGTCTACTAAACCATGTTGCATAACACATTAATCTTCGAAGCATTTCAGAGGAATAAAGGTCGCAATAACTACTCCAAATTTTTGCTTCCTCTATTTCCTAAGTAGCACCACAATGAGATTGATACTAAATTTATGGCACAATCTCAACACTCTCAATTTAAGATGGAGGGCTCTTGAAAAATTAACAATATTTTGAGATCCTACCTTTGAGACCCACTGGAGTGGGTCCGTAACCCGTCATAGACGGGTCAGGCTACTCATATAACGAAGATGCAATAATAATAGATATTTGGTTCAAAAGCTTCACTAAACATAAGTTCCTTTTGGAGGTCTCATATCCATCATTTACATGAATGAGCAACATATATAATAGGTACCTTAACGTTCCTATGCCAAAAGTAAGGTGCATCATTAAAATATTCAATTTATATCTTGTACAATTGGCAAAATCATAGGTTAAAGAAAAATCAATTCCGCATGTCAAAAAACATCATAATGTTTAGTTAAAATATCATTTTCAAACCTCAAATGCTTCTCAGTCTTTTTTCCCACAGAGCCATCAACCCCCAAGAGCTCACCGGTTTTATGTGAAAAAAATAGGGGAAAATTGTGGGGACCACATGCCCATGAACAATTGAATCTAATAGACCAAAGAGGAGTGTTTCCACATATACTCAATTTTCTTATGGTCTTCTCCAACTGCTGTCAAGGTCCAAGGTCAGCAGAAATGAAATCCCCACCATTTGAGCAAGGACCCTTCAAATCTAGACATAAGATAAACTGACTACCAAAAAACTTAAAGCTAGGAAAGTGATCCGACACATAACCATTCAATGACCTGGAGTATGAAATGCTACCCCAAGAAGGTGGCAATCCAACGTAGAACTTTGGTGTGAATATTTCATTCTTCTTAGCTCCTCTAGCTTATGGTCTCCAAAGAATTTCGTGAGGCTTAGTTTCCTTACAATATTTCATTCTTAGCTCCTCTAGCTCGTCTAGCTTATGGTCCAAAAAATTTGTGAGGCTAAGTTTCCTTACAAAACTGTCAAGTTGGGTGCAATTCATTTCAAGTTTGCTCTTAAACATCTCTGCTCTCTCCTTTCCATCTCTTGCAGCTATGAATATGATATGATCATGCCCAGCTTTCCTTGTATTTTTTATAGTGAGTCACTAAGAAATTACATGAGTTTTACCATTTGCTAGTAGGTGTCAAGTGACGAGATCCACTTGAAAAAACAAAGAGCCTTGCCTAGGACTTACTGTTGGAATAGGACTGGTCACCTTCCCACTTGTGGGCCCCCCTTTGAGGAGTGCATCGGGGAGGTGGACTACATAGTGGTAATAGGCATGGGGTTGCCACATAGGCTGTCATGTGGGTGGCAGAGAGAGAGGACGGTTACCTGCAAGGGAGACCGAGGGCAGATCTGGCAAAGGAATATCCAGATGCTGTCCACACATGGGGGCCCAAGTGTCCCCTACTTGAAAACCAACCCAAACAGATCCTGCAGCCGACTGGATTAGCTGACTCAACCCTTGCAGCCTATATAAACACCTCTGGGGGCTCATTTGCAGATCTTTGGCTGGCCCTGCCTGGCCATGTGGCAGGCTGCCACTGGCCAGGTAGGCCTGCCCATATTCAGCCTCAATTCCCAGCCCCTAGGGTCCTCCAAAGCTTTTGCTGACCTGTGCATTTTTGTCCTCTCCATTCATCATCACTTGGAGCAGCCAATCCACAGCAGACAGGAGCAGTAGAAGGGGCAGCCTTGGGCCTACACTTCGGAGGTGAAGGTGACCCTAAAGGTGGTTGCCTACCTAGGCTGAATTTTCGGACAGCAAGGTGGAAGATTTTCGGACAGCAAGGTGGAAGAGATCCTTTGGACAGAGTCTACATACGCTCAGTGGAGCATGTGGGCTCGGAGATCTACAGGTGGCAGGCATATAGTAGGGAGAACCTTTTTTGTATTGTATCCACATGTTGAAACAAGACTGCTCCTAACCAGAGATATCTCCAGCTAACCTAGCTTCAATGGAGAGCTCTAGGCAGCCTAGCAAGTCTACAACAATTAAGAATATCTTTCACCAAAAAAAAAGCTAGGATTACTAGGAATAGGAAATGCATTGCTTGAGTGCACAGGAAGTACCGAGGAAAGGACCGAAAAGTACCTCTAGAAATGAGGGAGAGTGAATAAGTCAAGGATTAGACTTACGCAGGAACCTCTGAGGGGACAGGAAAGAGGTTAATGCCTTATTAGATTTAGCTAGAGCAACAGCTCCTGCTTGTGAGAATCCAATTTGGCAAAGTTTTAGTGTATTCATTAGAAGTCGAGTGCAAATGAGAGAGTCATGCCTTTCATAGGATTAGGGAAGGCTGTTTTGCATCTTTTATTTATGGGATGGTGCCCACAGATTGCCACATGGCATTATTCCAACAACCTAGAGTTCTTAGTACAAAAGACAAAGCCAACTTTAAAGCTACTAACCCACCCCCCCTTTGTTACAGTTCACCCCTCCCAAAGAAAATTTGTCCCCAAATTTTGAACAGTCCTAGGAAAAGTAGTAAAAGTGAATCATCTTGATGCAACATCATTGGTACCCAAACTTCTGAAAATCTGCATCAGCTGAGGAGATAGGGGTACCTGCTCAACAATTGATGCAGGCTGCCATGAATTTTCATCATGAGGGAGGCCTCTCCACTCCATGTAGTACTCCACATATAACTTATTTCTGAGCCCATGATCTCTGAAACCAATGATCCGAATCCAGCCTCATCCATTGGAAGTAACTCTTAACACTTGCTCAGTAGGACCTAGGTAAGAGAAACATGGAAAACATTATGAATTCTAGGTGAAGCTCCAATTGATTTTTCCTCATCACCTTGTAGGGTCCATAATACCTATTATGAGCAAGCTTGACATTTGTATTCCCCTTCAGAGATGCATATCGTGATTTGTGGAGTCGTAGAAATATGAAATCACCCTCCTCAAAATAGAGATTCCTCTCACCCTCCTCATCATGTTATCCTCGCACTGCTGCAACAAGGCAGCAACAAGGCATTCATGTGGGCCAGATCATCTTTAGCTTACCATCCACCATTATTGACAGGGCCCTTACCAACCAGCGCTCGTCCCAATCGAAGGGTGCTTCGTGGTATTATAGAAAAACTCAGCTATAGGAAGCCACTTGTCCCATAAAAGCCTTAAATGTTTTTCCAGCCACCTTTAACTCTCTCAGACTGCCCATCAGTCTGTGGATGGTCTGCTCCAGCAACAGCTTTAGGGTCTGAGAGATACTCCTCCTAAATCCTATGGATCCAATCCTAATAGATTATACAGTGTGCATGCCCACATCCTTGAGAGTGAATCAGCCACCACATTCTCCTTCCCCACCTTGTATTCAATGTACAAAATCATAGTTTTGCACCATAAATTACCATCTTCTTTGCTTAGGAGATAGTTCGGGCTGAGATAAGAAGTATCTGAAAGTTTTGTGGTCAGTATGGACCTCTAAATGGCTGCTATAAATGTATTGATGCCATTTCTTAATGGCATGCAAGTTAGCAAGAAGCTCTTGGTCATAAATGTGATACTTGGACTCCCTATCATCCATTTTACGACTCTCATAGGCTACAACTCAATAAGAACAGCTCCAATGCCACGTCCACTAGCATCAGCTTCAATAGTAAAAGGTTGGGCAAAATCAGGGCATACAAGAATGGGTCCTGATGTTAGGGCATCCTTTAGCTCTTTGAATCTTTTGTCTACAATGGCTGTCCAAAAGAAGACCTCTTTCTTTAGTTGGTCAATGAGAGGTGCAACAATTTCTGCAAAGTGTTCAATGAACCTCCTGTAAAAGGATGCTAGTCCAAGGAATCCTCTCAGCTGTGTAGTATTAGTGGGTCTAGTCCAATCCCTAACACACTTCACCTTATTGGGGTCAGGGTCTTATTCCCTTGCTGCTGACTATATGACCCAAATATTCCACTTCGTCTGCCATTAGTGTTCACTTGCTTGCCTTGGCAAACAATTGATGTGCTTCAAAACCTGCCTTATATGCAGTTGATGCTCTTCTTTGGATTGGCTATAGATTAGTACATACCAAAACAGATTTATAGAGAGAAAGGGCTGTAGGATCTTATTCATTAGAGATTGGAAGGTTGCAAGAGCATTTGTAAGGTCAAAAGCCATTACCTTAAATTGATAGAGCCCCTTTCAGTCCTAAATGCAATCTTAGGCACATCTTCCTCCTCCATTCTGATCAGATGATACCATGACCTGAGGTCAGTAGGGCCCCCCACTGAGAAGAGACTCCCTATTAAATAATTTGTTGAGATGGAAGGGGGGGGCCAGAGGCCGATTAACCTAAGCAATATGAAGGTGCCGACAAGGGCTGAGAAATTAAGGTGCAGGGCGCAAAAACCAAAGGCGCAAGGCGGCGGGCAGTTTCCACAGGCTTCGAGATGTTTCAGTGAACCGCCTCTCGCGAGCTGTATAAAAGGAGGAGAAGGGGTGGTAGAGTGCAAGCAGGGGGGCTGTGAAGGCCTCTCGAAGACAAGGAGGAAGAGAAGAGGGGAAGGGGGAGAGAGGAGGGGTTGAGCGAAGGCAAAGGGAAGGGAGAGGAGTGGGAGAAGTGAGAGGGGGAGGAGGGAGGGAGGAGAAGGGGGCAGGAGGGAGGAGAAGGGGAAGAGGTTGAGAGAGAAGAGTGAGGAAAAGGGCGATGAGGGAGGCAGTAGAGAGGGGGAGGAAACGGAAGGACCAGAGGAGGGAAAGCGGAAGGGGGGCTTAGAGGGAGCAGAGGACTAATTCGTGGTTAGATTAGGTTAATTCACAAAAACAGGGGTGGGGGGGGAGAAAGTGAGAGAGAGAGAGAGAGAGAGAGATTAATTTATAGGTTTAGGGAGCAGATGCAATCAGGAAGTAGATTCCCTGACCTGAGGTCAATTTTGGTGAAGAACTTAAACCCTTTTAGCTCATCCAAAAGGTCATCAATCCTAGGAATAGAGAAGCTTTTTTGGAGAGTGACTTTATTCAAATCCCTGTAATCAATGCACATTCTAAAAGAGCCATAGCATGGGAGACAAAAAGAGATTGCCTAGGTGCAATGAAACTTCTGTCCACTCCTTCACTTGCCTTGCCACGCCACTTCCTCTGTTTCTGGCCTTGGGAGTCTATATGGAGCCTTGTTCACAGGTTTGAATCCTGGTTCCAGCAGAATAGAATGGTCAATGTCTTTCTTAGGAGGAAGATGGTGGGGCAGATCATCAAACACATCCGAGAACTTCTGAAGTAGCTCCTGCATGTCCCTATCCTCCACTTCCAGCCCATTGTCTTGTTGTGCTTTGGCTAATTATAAAGCATATATTCCACAAACACCTTTGAGATTGAGGATTAAAACCCATAAGTATGATCTGTTTTCCAGCATGTAGAAACCCCATATATACATCTTGTTCAAGTCCATAGAGAACTCTCAAAGGGATCTGAGCCATTCACAGCCCAATACAACATCAATAGGCTCCATATATTAAACAAGTAGATCAGCCATAAAGGAGTAGTCTTCAGAAAGTTTAATTTGAGTGGCCTGGCAACATGGTTTGCTGATGGACTGCTCACCATTAGCCACTTCAACCTTTCGCCCATGATGCAACCTCATTGCTTGAATGGACTTGTAGAGTTGATGAAATTATGAGTGCTGCCACTGTCAATTAGAATGTGAACAGGCCTGTTTTGAATAAATCCCTTCGAACGATGAGTCTGAGCACCTTTACAGCCCATCATAGCCTCTGGCGTGATGCTGTACAAGACGGTTGAGTGTCGCAATCCACTTCATCATCCTCAACAGGAGCATTACCTTTTGAATCCCGATGAATCCAGGGACATTCCCAAACTCATCCTCTAAAAACACAACATAGTGCAGTTTCAATCTCACGATAGTCACTCATAAGATTAAAAACCATTAACTCCATCACGCATAGCAGGGACTAGCTACTATGACATCCCCACTGACATCATCAGCGCCCAGCAGTGGGTGTTGACCATAGTATAAAAATATGCTCTCACACATACAAATCCACACACCCACACATATTTGAGCATCCATTTATACAAAGTCTTCGTACTGAGTTTCTGTCGGCACTCCAGAGCCTCATCCACATAATCATCCACACCTTCAACATTCCAATGCTTGGATCTCCTTGGGTACTAGGGCTGATAATCACCAGAAGTCATGGTACTACCAAAGGAGACACCACCTGGGTCAAGTGGGAAGGAAGACTCCTTTTTGGATCCATGATTGGCCACATCGTCATCTTGACTATCATTCACATAATCATGAAATTCAGAATTTGCTTCTGGAATATCAGAGGATAAATCATCATCAATCTCAACTATCATGCTAACTTTTGCCCCAGTTTTAGCTTTGCACACACTCCTATGTTCCGGGGTCCATTTCTCTCCACAAAGATAGCACAAATTCTTCTTTACTTGGCCAGCACTAGAGCGTTTTATAGAACTCTAAAATCCTACAAAGCCATGTGGCACATTCTAAGCCATTAGGTCCATTGGCCTATTGTTAGCTACTTACAATATACTTAGCAGCTGGCCAAGCATTCTAGTTTTCCTGTCATCAATGATTGCCTGAGATAGTTGCTTCACCATGTCGTCTTTCTTATCAACTAGATCATCCTTTAGACTAGGTTTAAATGATGGCTTTGCATCAGCAGCCTTATATGCCTTAGTATGCCCCCCATACATGATACACTGTAGGAAACCTAGGGATAGAGGGAGCTGAAGAAGATACCACTGATTTCTGGTCCAAGTTGGTGCTAACCTTACTCAAGGGCTTATTGCCGAAATGCCCAATACCAATGCCCTTTTCCTTCTAGCTATACTTAGGCTCATTATGTTCAGCAAGCTGCATGGCCTCCTTCAAAGAGCTGGGCCTCTGGGCAGAAACATCACAGGCTAAGCTAGGGTGAAGACCATGAATGACCTTGATCATTTTGCCCTTTCCATCAATCCCATGAGTGAATAACTTCAGAATTGCTTGATATAATCTTTTACTGTTCCCTGCTGGGATAAGTCATACCACTGACAAATAAATTGGTCCCTAGCAAGTGGTGAAACACAATTGGACAAGTCCCAAACAAGATATATCGCTGCATAAACTCAAGTTCACATGTAAAAAGGTCAAAGTTTGCTATGAATAAAGCACAATTAGTGTCCATGGGAATACCAACAATTTGTCGCAATAATGAATCGCCTAGAGTTTACCAACAAAGGACATCTTCAACATCTTGAGCAAAAAGGATCCTTGCCAATAGTGTGTCTAAGCCATGTTTTTCCATAAGACAGATGTAAAATCACTAGGGATTTGGCTGGCTAGTAAAAAGGACATAGAATAAATAATCATGTCATGATGCACCTATGTTTTGTCAACTGGATAATACAATACTTGCAATGTGTGTTCTATCCCTCTCCCTCCCCCTCAAACTCACCCACAGCTTACCGCTACATTCCCCTTTCTAAAGGGGTCAAACGGCGGCAGGAGGAGAGGGGGGAGGGCGCTACTGATCATAAGGGATATTCACAATGCCAAAAACGCAAAGCATTCCTTGACGCATTAGCAAGCTATATTTGCAGTTCCACAAAATACTCACAAATTTTCTTCACTGCATTCCTTGAAACAATAGCCTGACAATAAAGCAAGAAAATCAAGCTAGTTAATATTGTAAATACATGTCTGATTGAGAAACTTAGCAGATCTAGAAAGAAAGCCAGTAGCCTCCACTGTTTCTTTTAAGATGAGACATACCACAAACAGCCAGCTTAAACTTAAAACAATAGCCTGACAATAAAGCAAGAAAATCAAGCAAGTTAATTTTGTAAATACATGTCTGATTAAGAAACTTAGCAGATCTAGAAAGAAATCCAGTAGCCTCCACTGTTTCTTTTAAGACAAGACATACTGCAAACAGCCAGCTTGCATGTTTAACATCACTGTGATGAACACTCCTTCAGCCAATCTTACCCATTACCAGCTGCACTTTCTTCTTTGCCTAGAGCCACTACAATTTTCTTCAACAAAGCCTCCACAGAAAGGTGTGCATTCTCCACTGCCTTGGAAACAGAAATCCACCGCTCACCATGTCTAGGTTCTGCTGCAATACACCGTCTCAACACTTCTTGCTGCTGTTCTTCGGTTCCATGTTGCAATTCAAACTTGTACAACAGTGCCCAAAAGTCTCCAACATCAGGAGCAAGTGTAACAGCTCGGTTTAACCAGTTTCTAGCCTTCTCAACCTTGCGGTCATGCCAAAACAGTCTTGCAACTGCTGCAATCACATAAGCGTCATGATCACATCTTTTGAGAGCATCCACACTTTTCATTTTCCTTTGAGGTCTCGGTGCCATCTCAATCGCTGCAGCCCAGAGCCGTCCACTTGTTGGGCATTCTTGCAATGCCTTCGCCATTAGAACCTCTGATTCCTTCTTATTTCCACACCTAGCCTCCGAACGTATGGCAGCTAGCCACAATTCGGGGTTTTGAGGATTCTTCAACCTTGCTTTTGTCAACACTGCTCTTGCCTTGCTCAATCCGCCCACCTTTTCCTCAAGATGAGCTGAACACAACCAGAGAGGAATGCTGTGAGGACAGTTCTTGAGTCCTTTTTCATATACTTCTCGAGCAGCCTCAGGATTGCCCAAACGGTCCTCTAGCTGGCCAAGCATCAGCCATAATTTGAAAAAATCTGGGAATCGTTCGAGACCTTCTTCCAAAAGCATCTTTTCTTTCTCAGTATTGCCCAGTTCTCGTTCCACAATAGCGGATTTCATCCAAACACGTTCCGTGCCTCCTTTTTCCCTTGCTTTAGTTAAAAGCATCCTTGCCCTCTCTGGCTCATGGTTCTCAAATTCCAGCTTAAATGCAGCCAGCCAAATTTCCTCTGAATTTGGAATGGCAGCATAAGCTTCTTCAAGGATAGCTCTAGCTGCAGGAACTTCTCCAGCCAACCACTTTTCTTTGGCTCCCATCAGCCAAAGCACCTCTGCCTGCGGACAGTACTTAACAGCTCTTCGCAACAAAGCATCCAGAGTCTCTCTGGTTCCATGACTCTTCTCAAGCTGTGCAGCTTTCAGCCAGACACTCTTTTTACCCATGAATACCGAAAGGGCATGAGCATAAATCGCCCTAGCTGTCTCAATGGAGCCCCGCTTCTTACATTCATCTGCATCTGCAACCCAAGTTCTCTTTCGATCCTCCTCCTCTACACCGATCCCAATTGTTGTTCGGATAATGGCCTGGCAAGTTGCCACCGAGCCAGCTCTTTCTGCAGCCTCTGCCTCTCTCATCCATGCTTCCCTGTCTATGACAACACCTTCCCGCTGCAAGGACCTGACTGCTCTCTCTATCACTTTGGAAACCATTTCTGTATTCCCGTTGGCTTCTTCTAGCTTTGCAGCAGTTATCCAAATAGATGGTTCCGTTGGAAGAGTCTCCCGAGCCCTGTTCAAGACTTTCTTAGCCTGTTCATACGTTTCAAGCCGAGCAAGAGCAAGCCAGAGTTCAACATGCAGAGGACAGCACTCGGTGGCTCGAGTAAGCAAAATTCTTGCATCTTCTTCGTTAGCCAGCTCTACTACAGCCTTCCACAACCTAACTGAATCTGGAATATGCTCCAGTGCCTTTCTGAGAACCCTGCTCTTGTTCAAGTCGTCATGCTCAAGCCTTGCAGCCTGCATCCAAAGCTTCACAGAATTGGGAATTGCTTTCACTCCTTTTGCCAAAATAGCCTTAGCATTGTCAGGAGTAGCCAGACGGCAAGCCTCCAACCAAACATCTTCATTTTTAGGGCATTCTTCACAGCCTCTCTCAATAAAATTCCTGGCCGCTTGGATCTTGCCTGCAACCTCCTCCAGCCGAGCCGCTGCAATCCATCCAGGTGCATGCTTTGGGTTGGTCTGAATCACCGATTTGAGCAATAACCTCGCCTTCTTTATGTCCGATATCTCGGCATCACTTGTGATCTTCATGCTTTTGAGATCTGTCAGGTAACCTTTAGGATCCACGACCGTCAAACCACTGACAGAGTCCGACAATTTATCAAGCTTCAAAGACAAAACTGTTCCCCTGCCTTCACCCACTGCGGTCAAGTCTGTAACAGGGGTTTGAGACCACGGTGTCTCGGCTCCACCTGCCGCTCTACTTCTAGGATCCAAAGCTGTGACGTGCTCCTGTTCCTGTTTGGCTCTCTCGAGGAGTGTATCAGGTACTGGAACAAAACTCTCAAATCTTTTCTTCTTGTTGCGAAGGGAATAGTCTCCAATCTCAGGAATACTATCCCACTCCTCAGGGGTAAGGGTTGAGAGCTTCCTCTTCAAGTTTGCAAATTGTTCTGTTATCTTAGGGTTTGATGCTCTGTACTTCTCGATCTCTTTCTTCAGCCGTTCTTCTCTTCTGTCTTTCCGCCGCGAATCCATCCGTTTATCAATGCTCTCCCAAACCGCGTCCGCTTCCTTGTCATCTTCATCATACTCTCCCGTGGCAAACAAACCCACATCGTTACCTTCAAACTCGTCGAATTTCTGGTTCTCATCGTACCCCTTGTCCTCCGCTTCTTCTTCCTCTTCCTCCTCTCCTCCCATATCCTTCCCCCGTCCCCGTCCTGCGCCTCCGGCAGCCGCGGCGGCTCCTCCGATGGTGGTGACGGACCTGTCAGGCAAATCAGGGGCGGCACGGGCAGGTCCGATATCCGATCTGGTGGTGAAACCGGTCGCTCCGCGTCCGAGACCGGCGACGTAGTTGGGGGGGGGCTTGGTGTTGAGGAAATCGAGGCGGGGGCGGGGGAGGACGGGGGCCTGCATACCGCCAGAGAGGGGAAGGAGGAGGGAGATGGAGCAACGGGGCAGGACGCCATAGTGGGAAAGGGGGAGGAGGTCAGAGGAGAGGAAAGTGGTGCGGAAGAGGAGCTTCTGTTGGGAGACAGGGATACCGTCGAGGCTATGGAGGGCGAGCTTGAGATCTAAGACGGTGGAGGAGGAAGGGAGGAAGATGGAGAGGGTGTTCCCCCTCAAAGATTGCACAAACAACTGCATCTTGCAATTACGACAACTGAAACAATTCAACGTTTTCACTCTTTATAACAACACCTAGACCTCCTTTTTTTTCCCTGCCTAGCTTATGCTTGCTCCACACCAGCCTTTAGAGGGGGTTCCCTACAATCCTTCAAAAATATTTAACATGTCACTTGAACTTGTGGGAACTCAAAATGAGAACTTCACAAATTTTGGCGCAGGTCCAACCTCTTCCCACACTCCACTTCCGAATTATTTGAGGTCTCTTGTAGTAAATCACTCTCCGTGAGCATATCCGCTCTAGACGTGCACCACGCCAAATTTGTTGCCATCATCGATGAGGAGATCGCTCTCCCGCTCAGAACTTCCCGCTAGTCTGCCTTCTTCATAAGCACTCCACAATGAGCTTTCCTCCTACCTCACTCCCTCTTCCAACTTCAGAAGAAGCCTCTCTGAGCTTTCATCTTACCTCACTCCCTCTTCCAACTTCTTCAGAAGTCGTCAGTGTGTGAAGACTCCATGCGATGGAAGCAATGGCTTGGTGAATGTTGCGCACCTTCAGCCCAACAATTCAGTTGGAGGCTCCTTCAGGTAGGTCTTTGCTCACACTTTCAGTTCATTCACTTGTTGTGTGCATTTGTTTCGACATTCCCAGTCTCATCTCCTCATTCCCAGCGTCATCTCGTCAACGTGGGGATTCCTCATGCTGTGCTATGTGTTCACGTCAACATATCAAATTACACTGGGTGCACGTAGCTAGATTCTACATCTGTGCTTGCCAGAGGCTTCTCGCCGGCTGCAATGGCTCGGCCTGCTCTTCCATCAGCCTTCCAACTCTGCTCTTCCATCAACCTTCCAACTCTGTTGCAATGGCTCTCCAAGTCTGCGTTTTGGGTCCATCTTCCGTAGTAGCTGCCTCACTCTATATCCATGCAGCTCTTCCACACATATCCGTAGCAGCTCTTCCATGCATATATGTAGCAGCTCATCCAAGTCTGTGTTCTGCTGAGGTTTGGCAATACATCAGCCTACAGCAAATGACTGGCATTAATAGTTATGTTGCTGTGTTGCCAAGCATCTCGCTTGCTCGCACATGCAATCTCTTAAACCTTGGTCGTTAAGAGCCAATAGCTGGTTTTCCTACTACGCACCTCTGTCGCCATAAGGTTCTACTTTGTTGCTTTTAAGTATTAGTTTACATTCGTGATAACAAAAGGTGACAATCAGTTCTGCTTTGTTGCTCTCAAGCTTCAGTTTACATTCGTGTGGGTAGTCCGGTTTATGTTTTGTGCTCAGAAAGTTCTTTCTTGTGCCTTGCATGCATTAACCGGCTTTTGTTCTTTGCTTGTTTCTTTTATGACCAGGTTGGAATCCAGAAAGTGGCATGGGCTCTCTCAGCATTCAACTACGTAAAAGCCTTGGCGTGTATGTATAATCCCCTTTCTTTTGGACTTGATCAATTACGTAGAGCTTCTTCTTTCTCCGGGTCATAACTCCTCACAGTTGCTTTGCCGGGTCGAACCACGCAGGCCATATTCCTTGGTTTTGAAGCTCCCACTGCAAAGCAATGCTAGAATCGAGGCCAAGGATTATGGCCTACATGCTTCTCATCTGCAATGCAACATGCGCAATACTCTTATCTCCATTTTGTTTCAAATATACATTGAGTTTTGTTATGTTCGAGAGAGAGAAAGACATGATTTCCAATGCTATTTTGGGTATTGTTATGTTTGAAAGAGAGAAAGACATGATTTCCAATGCTATTTTGGGTATTGTGACATGCTTTAGATGCCTCTTTCTTCTGCATGCGCATTCATGTACACATGCAGTGCTTTGACATACATTCATTCGTATGAGTGAAAGTAATAAGATTGCAGAAATAGTTGCATCTTACAAATACAACTGAAACCTTTAAACCTTTTCATCCTTTATAGCCCTCCTTTTTTTGGCCACCCCCCCCCCCCCCCCCCCCCCCCTTGCCTAGCTTATGCTTGTGCTCCAAACCAGCACAAATGCTAGAACATGCCATCCCCCTTAGAGGCAGTTCCTGTGTTTCAGAGCACTCGCATATATTCCAGCCCCATCGCATATGCAGAGTAGACGAGCAATCATCCTCACACTAGTAATTTGCTTGCCAAAAGTTGCCAAAGTTTCCATCATCATGTCAGCGATTCGGATGCAAATTTGGCTGCTACAGATGCAAATTTGGATGTCACAGCCGTAAGCACAAAAAGGGAACATTGATATTTGCTTTAAAAACACTTCTCCCCGTATTACCTAGGTGGAGAAGAATAATTTCTGTCTTCATCGGAGCACTTGCGATGCTACGCAACTTTTGGGGCTAGACACGGGAACAATGCAAGCCATGGCATAAGTTGGCAAATATGTCAAAGAATGCCATCGCGGGAACGTCCTCTTATTGTTCCCAGATCATGCCCCGGAAACATAGGTGCCACCACTAGCCTTTTTTTAGTGCCCCGTTGGAGTCACGTACCATAGCATTCTCCCCTCGCATTTCAGTGTTGCATGACAACCCATCCTATTTTTCTTGCTTCTGTTGGTTTCTATTTGGCTCAACGCTATACTGTAGATGCTTGCGCTAGGTCCCATCAAGTTGACATTCAGAAAGCTTGCAGTCTACAAGCCTGGAGAAGGATGGTGGGAATGTATGTAGACTAGAATCCCACTACGCCGGCTCTTGCCATGTTGACTAGAATCCCACTACGCCGGCTCTTGCTACACCATGCTACCTTGACACTACGCGGGAATGCGCTCTCAGGGTCTCGAACACAGGCAACCAACTCTCGTACTCACACAAATCTTCATTTGGGATCCGGACGAGTGCGATGATGGCCATTTGTGAACCTTCAGAGCGCTAGTGGAAAAGGGTGGGTGTAAGTGCCTCATAGGTCCTCAAAACAAAACAAAAGGTGGGCTACCTATTGTACATAAGCTGGAGAGTGGCATGAGGATGCAACCCCCGATTGCCTGCACACAGTCCATCCAACACCAAGCGGTAAAAACGTGTGGGTGTGTATGTGCCGGTCCTGAGTTCCAAGCCCCACGGGTAGCTCAGGATTTTATCTTGGTCATCCCGTATGGGGACGCTACTAGCACTTTTAATTTCAGTACAACATCCATAAAAAAACAAGATCAATTTTATTCATGTGCCCTACTGTGAATTGCAAGCTAAGAGAGAGAGAAGAAGAGAGTAAAAGGAGGGAGAAAAAAGTGGAGGATTTCAAGGGATGAAGAAGAAGAAGAGAGAGAGAGAGAGAGAGAGAGAGAGGGAGAAAAAAGGAGGAGAAAAAGATGGAGAATTTCATGGGATAGAAATAGATTACTCACATGCTACTCCAATCAATACATATACATATATACACGTATGTATGTTTGTGTGTATGTGTGTGTGTATGCATTCTCCATGAGTATCATGTAGTTCTTACAAGTTTCACAAAAGTCCACTTTTTTGAGGTGGATTAAAGAAACTTGCAGTGGGTTCATGAGATGCTTTTGGAGGTTTAACGATGAGAAGCTCTCCCTCTCTCTTAGCTCTTGCGATTACTTCTCGCATTGCTTTTGTAGTTTCTTGAGGGCTAGTAAAAGTAGTTTGATGTAGAATTGGATGCTTCGGCAAGTTCTAACTTAATGAAGGGAGAGTCGAACTATTTGAGGATTGTGGTCCGTTGTAGCTATGTGGCTAAGATTGCTAACTTCTTCAATAAAGACCTATATGTCTACATGTGCATGTATATAGACACACCTTGACGTGTGCGCACACATGGACAAAAACACACAAATACATATGTAGACATATACGGATACACACATATAGTTTGACGAGCATACATACATTGAGTGTGTGTGCACGAGTTATCGATAAAAGTTGATGTGTGTATACTTACACGTGCGCGCACACACACACATGCATTGGTATAAAAATGTTTTTGGAAGTACTGACATCTATTGAAGAAAAGGGAACTGTGAGGTGAGTCACGTGTGTTGAAAGGCATCTGAGGATAAGGATAAGAAAAGATTTCCTCAGAGGAGCATAGAGAACAAAACAAGGAAGTTTCGGTAAAATGTCTTGCGGGTTGCAACAATTCTTTGAAGCCCAAACTCCTCCAAGACTATTACACCATCTAACTATATTTTGTTAGCTTTAGGTTAGTGGAATTGTAAGGACTCAAGCTGTAAAGTTGGTTGGAGACTAGCACATGACTTAGCTTTAGAGGTTGCACATGAGGTCATTGATTTTATCAAGTCTGTCTAGCATAACTTTAAAGCTAGATGAAGAGAACCATCTTAAACTTTGTATGGTAGTTCCTTTAGTAGGTGAATCGCTTGAAAGACAACAAACTTTAGGTGGCCCTCAAAAGTGCATATTTTGTCTACATTTCAAGTATCCAATGGCAAAGACGTTTTGTCCCTATTATCAGGTTTCCTTCCCCTAGCTTTACTACACTACATGTACACATACACATACACACAAATAAACACACATGCAGATACTACCTCATATAATGGGTTGAAGGGGTGGTTCCTCAAAAGTTGGCATCAACACCCATCATATAATACCATTGTATAATGAGCTGAAGGGGTGGAAGTGGACATCAACACCCATGACAAACACAAAAAAGAGTCATAGGTGTACACACATGCACATGTGTATATTGATTCTCTAGGCATGTGTGAGTGTATGAATGCAACTTTTAATGTGTGAGAAAGCATACAAAGATACACATGCATGTACAAATATAGGCGTATACACATAAGTAAAACTACATGTGCATGTCAAGGATGACTCTAACATCTACCTGGGTACCACTGACACCGCTTGGTCTTTATCACCATGGGTGTCGTCTCTACCTTGGGATTCCCTGAAAGTTCATTGTTTGCTTTGAATCATCCCATCAATGTGTAAAAATAGTTTCACCCTTAACTCAAAGCATAACAAACCTCTCTCTCTCTCTCTCTACATAGGCACGAGGCCAAAGTCCAAAGAGAGAGGGGGGGTTACTGCATGTGTGCAGTAACCCCCCCTCTCTCTTTGGACTTTGGCCTCGTGCCTATGTAGAGAGAGAGAGAGAGAGAGAGAGAGAGAGAGAGAAAGTGGGTGGGAGAGAGGAGGGTGGATTTTCTATGCAATTTCTTTGCCCCTTGATCCATATCACATGGCTATGCATCTAGCTAAATCATTGAGTAGATTGAGCATAGACCCAAGCCAAGCAGTGCCCACAATGGGGAGGGTCTTGAAACTTGATTTATATTTCTTGAAATTACAGACATCTTAAGATCTCACCTTAAGACCCCGTGGAGCGGGTCTTTAACCTATCATAGATGGGTCATGCTACTCGTAGTACTTAAGAAGAGTAAAGAGCTAAGAGTTTATGTAATTCATAAATTACATATCGTTTAGCACATAGGGCTTAATATCATGGAGCTAGAGCCTATTAATTATCAAAGACAAAGAAAGTCAAGGAGGATCCCAAAAGAGGGCACCAACACCAAGGCCAAGCCTTGTTGAAGGCTCATGCCTTGCAGCAACAGTCCTCTTAGAGCCTCTGTACGCTGTTCCCAAATGGCATGATAGAATAGATGATATTACTACCTATAACCAGGTTGCATCGGCCTACGCTGATTTGTTGTGTAGTGATGCTAGAAATCATGTCCCAAATAGTGTCCTCTGACAAGTTTCTTGCTCACTTGTAATGTCTCTTTTTTTGGTTCTAGTCCGAAATCTAGGCCATACCTAGAGGAGCCTAGGAAGGCGAAGCCTCAATGTGTTGAGATGGTTATGCCACAGTGAATACCAAACCCTCAGCTACATCATGAGGTACGATAATCTTTGACCTTCTAACTTCTTTCCAATCTCCATCCTATTGAAACTTCATATGTCAACTAGAAAAATAATTCTATGGCTGATCATTTGGTTACACAATGCATTATTTACCTTGAAGAGTAGTTGCTTGAAGCACACTATTGTTTACCTTGAAGAGTAGTCTCTTGAAGCACAAAACTGACATCCTACTCCAACTAGCCATATCGAATGAAATGCTCTACTTCAAGGTTCATGAGAAATAAGGGACCTTTTCAAGGCTGTCATCCCAAAGCAATCCTTTTCCTATCTATTTACAACGGGCAAAGGAAAAAGAGAAAGCGTGAAGACATCGTTGTCGTTCATAGTTTGAACGACGATGACTCTTGCATACTTAAGAAGTCATGTCGGGCCCTCCCACTCACTATGTTGCTTATAGATCAAAGAGGGAAGTACAACATAGGTTGTACATTGCCCAATACAGACACCTACAAGCGTATTCATGGTAAGGTGCCTATATGTTGCATTGAATATCCTTCAAGCATGTGGTAACCTTGTCTTGCAAGTACAAAAGGCAAGAATGAGGGTCTTAGGCCCAATGTTGGTGGTCCTGTGTCCAAAGGATCAAGCCATTTTGGGGTTTCAAAGATCGAGGAGAGCATGTCTAGCCAGAAGTTGCTAGATGTTGGCACAAATTTGTGCTAGCCATTCTCGACAAATGATTTAAAGACGTTCAAAGAAAAAGACATAATCAAAACATAGGATCAAGCAACGGAAACTCCAATGAGTCCTTCAATACACAAACAAAGATGAGAATTTAAGTCAAAAAAGGCCTTTAAGGATTCCACAATCTGGGGACTTGGTGCCACAAGATTGAGACATAGTTGCCTTTCTCCAAGTCCAATACCCAACAAAATTCATATGTTCAAGCCTAAGTTGGGGTGTGTGTTGGGGGGGGGGCAATTGTTTCTCCAAATCAAGTCCATAACATAGCCAAATCTAGGAGTACCAATGATGACTAGACATCAAGATCATGTATCAATCTCCAATACCCTGTTCTAATCAACAGATGATTGACAACTAATAATCAAAAAGATCAACCCCACAACAATCAATCGAATCAAAAGATCAACCCCACAATCTCCAAGGATATAGTGAAATCTAGGCATCAAATTTATCAATCAAACGTTTTGAGGCCGCTTTCCATGGACAACATTCAATGATATAGCTTGTATTAGTTTGTTGTACTTAGGACCTGACCTCTATTCATCAGAATTAGTTCAAAGCTTGTACTTGGCAATAATTCAAAAGTCAACATTCAAAGTCTTAATAACATAGACAGAAAGGATCCCCTAAAGGATCACTAAACTAGCCACTTAACTTCAAAGCTAGAGTCACCTGGCAATGCCAATCCAAGAACGATTGACCTCCATGCACAAACTAATATCTTTTCCAATCAACATGTCACCACATTTGATTCTCCACCAATTGATACTATTAAAGCAGTCCATTGAAAGACCCATTTTAGGAGTTGAGGTCATCAATCTAGTGATTGTTAAATTAAAAACCTTGTGAGCTAATGCTCCAAGGGCATCCACTCTCAAATATTGTCCTCCTAAGCAAAGGTAGGAAAGATACAAGAAAAGTATATTATCCCATAAAATTTCACTCTAAGTTGTACATTGACCTTGTCCCCAGCCCCATCAAGTAAGCCCTTGAGTACTTAAAGAGTTGTTCAAACCAAAGAAATTATCAGTACACCAAGCTTCACATTGATTATCACCATGCTCATTAGTAGTATGACTGAATGTTTAGGTCCAATCCTGGGGCGCCAACTCCCTTTAGTAAGAAAACCTATCAAAATCTTGAGTATGAGATGAATTTAACAATATGCCATGAGTAGAAATTGTGTTCTACACTAAAAGAGCTTCAAATATGTCTTTACACCTTGAAATTTAGATAACACATGAAAAAGTTGCATCAATTTGAAAGGAGAGGGGTTTTCATATTTTAGTGTATTTTTTGTTTTATCCGCCCTCATCCAAAAGACCCCCCCCCTTGGGCCTCTTTCCTGGCTAGAGGTATCAACAAGATATCGAGATCTCATTTTTAGATCATCCCAATCCTCTACATTAAGGATCTTGTCATATCTATATCTGACCCTGACAAGTGTTTGGATGTCTTTTTTCATGATGGTGACCCTATGTGCATGTGTTGCTACCATCATGGTGTTCATGAAAAACTCTATGAGCCACTCTTCTCAACAGCTTCTTGGAGAGCAAGTAGTGCAGGCCTTTGCCATCTAAAGTCCACATGCCAGTTCATGCATACTGCCCTGACTAGCCTCTAGAATGGTGCCATGGGTACTATATATCCTATGGCTTTTTGAGCCTTCCTGATCTCCATCAGGATAGATCTACTTTGGCTCACTCTTTTCTTCCTGTTCCTTGCTAGCATGTGCACATGCTTCCCCTTCTTTGAAGATTTAGAGTTAGATGGAGTTGTGGCAACCCTTGCAATGTCAGGTCCTTTTCCTTTCCTTCTGGCTGTTACTTTGGTTCTTGCCATAGTATATTGTGGTGTTCTCCTGGAAAGGAACCCAAACATCACAAGGAAATCAGGAACCTAAGAGTTTGCTTGAAAACGTGATATGGTGTAAAAAGATAGAGAAAAGACTAAAATCATGTTTTTCAGCAAATGTTTTTGGACATACCCCAGGAACACCCAGCATGCTAAAAGTTTTCTAGAAAATGCGATATGGAGAAGAAAAACAAAGAACAATCTCAAATCGCATTTTTGAGTAAATAGACTGAAGCCTACTCTAATCAATTAGTTTGGACTCTACCATCGTCCTAAACCCTACAATGCAGATGAGATGCACTCAGAAAAACAACTCATAGAGTGCCTTTGAGAGAAAGCTATGGAATGGTCATTTCACCTTACTAATAGGAAAAACCAATGACTTGTGACAAATTGCTTACCTAGGCTTGTGTGTACAGCTGGAGCTAGAGCTGGGGAGGTGTCAGATGGACCTAGGGAGGTTGTGGCTGGATTGGGATGCCTTTTTTATGATTGCATAGCAAGATGGAAGTGCGTGTGAACAGATTATTCGGTGCACTGCGGTACTTTCTTGTATTTGAATGGTTTTTGAATAAAAGATAAAGAATTACCAAAAGGGGCACTAAGTTTAGGACCAATCTAATGTCCGGTGCAAGACGGGGGCGATCTAGCTCTCGAGTGTTATGTATTCCCCCATTGTGCATGTGAGAAAGCCGCAAGTGAGACTCCTTCCCTCTCTCCCACTATCTTCACATGGTATCAGAGCCTTGTTCGTGGTAAGGAGCTCAAGAAAGCAAACCAAGTTCGAAGTGTTGCTTTCCTTTTTCGAGTTTGGGAGCAAATCTCTGCAGGTAGCACAGCCGGAAGTGCAAGAGTGCACTGTCTCAGATTGAGACGCCCTTCGCGGTGTGGCGAGAGGGCATTATATGCTGCGGGAGAGGGCTAAGCCCTTGGTAACTTTATTTTTCTGATTCGAGGTCATTTTGGGGCCCATTTTGAAGGCGGAAGTTCTTCACAGGCACTCAGAAAAACGCCCTGTTTTGGCTGTGCGACCACTGCGCGGCTAGTTGGTGAAAAGTTGCTGCAGAAGTTGCATCGTATGCCTGTGTGCAGAGATATTGGGAGTTGCAGAATCATGCTTGTTGCCTGTTGATGCAAAATCGTCACTAGGAAGTGATTGTGTGGTGAAATACCACTTTCGTTAGTTTTGCAGATCTGCCCGTGTGAGGCAAAAGCTGTGTTTTTTGCAGTGACAGAATATTTTGCGGTGTTCTGAAATGGCATCTGATTCTCTTTCACAGATTGTCACTGAAAGCTTGACAAGAACAACTTCCAGGCATGGAAGTTTAGAATGACGAATTTCTTGATGGGAAAAGGCTATTGGGAGTTCATTACAGGAAATGAAGAAGAACCTGTTCTTCCTAATGTTCCCAATCAACACGAAATGCAGGCATTCAAAGGATGGCATGAGAGAGCCAGGAAAGTTATGTACTGGCTGTCAATCAGTATTTCGGACTCCATGATTGTGCATATTCAGGATGCAAGTACGCCAAAGGTGGCATGGGATACTTTGGCTAAAATGTAACAGCACAAATACGCAGGCCAGGAAAATGCAGCTCAAGCAGGAGCTGCACAATGTGTGCAGAGAGAAAATATGAGCATCAATGACTACCACATGAAGGTGAAGAAAATTGCGGATGCACTTGCTTCCATTGGGTCACCAGTGGATGATGATGATTTAGTTTCTGTGACCTTGAATGGTCTAGGAAAGGATTATGCACAGTTCCGGACATCCATTGCCGTCCGTGAAAAATTTCCTGATTTTGAGGAGTTGATTGCTCTTCTAATTTCTGAAGAGCAGAGAAATGGTGGTGCATCTTCTTCAGGAGGAACCTCAAAAGAAACTGTCTTCTACTCAAATGTTGGAAGGGGTAGAGGCAGAGGTAGAGGAGGCTGATCTGGAGGCCGTGGTAGAAATCAGAATATGCAACAAATGCAAGAAAACAAGTCCTATGCAGGAGGACGTGGTAACTCTAGAGGCAGGGGGAGCCAAAGAGGTCATGGTGGATGGCAGAGAGGCCAAAATGCAAACAGCAATGTTGAATGCTACTACTATGGTAAAATGGGGCATATGGCTAAAGACTGCTACAAAAAGCAGAATGACATTATGAATGGAAAATTGCAGCAAGGCAATTATGCATCCTCTAGTAGACAGGGTGATGACAGAAATGAGCATTTGTTTATGGTGCAGCATATGACAAATTCTGTGACAAGTGCAGAAGAAAGCAATGATGTGTGGTATGTTGACTCAGGTGCGTCAAACCACATGACAGGTCATGCTGAATGGATGCAGGATGCAAGGAAAATGGAAAAACCAGGATTTGTGGAGACTGGTGATGATACTACACATCCTATTGTGCAGATTGGCAAAATTCCTTTGTCTATGCAGGATGGGAAAAAGAAATACTTGTCTGATGTATTTCATGTCCCGAACATCACCAAGAACCTGGTTTCTGTTGGTCAGATGGTTGAGTAGGGCTTGCAGGTCAGATTTAATCCTCATGGATGCTTTGTTGAGGATATGAAAAATAATGGTCGCTTGATAGCAAAAGGAAAGAAGAAGGGCAGGATGTTGACATTGGATGCGGACATGCCTGAATTGAGTGCAGCAATGTTTGCACATGGGACCGGTGTAGTTGCAGATATTGATATCTGGCACAAACGCATTGGTCATGTTAATATATAGTGACTTAAATCAATGCAAGCCCAAAATATTATTGCAGGATTGCCTAAATTCAAGGTTGCAGAAATGCACAAGGTTTGTGAAGCCTGTCAATTTGGGAAACAGGCAAGGAAACCTTTTCCTAGGCATGTTCAAGAGAGTAAAAAGCCATTGGAATTAATCCACTCTGATGTGTGGACTACTAAAGCTGCATCTATTGGTGGCTATCACTATTTTGTCACATTTATTGATGACTACAGCAGAAAACTTTGGGTGTATTTTATGAAAAAGAAAAGTGAAGTGTTTGGGCACTTCAAAGCTTTCAAAGCTATGGTTGAAAAAGAAACAGGCTTGCAAATAAAATGCCTAAGGTCAGATGGAGGGGGAGAGTACCTCTCAAATGAGTTTGCAAGGTTCTTGCAGGAGCATGGTATAAAGCAGCAATATTCATGCAGTCATACCCCACAGCAAAATGGAATTGCAGAAAGGAAAAACAGGCATATTGGAGAGGTATCTCGGGCTATGCTAAATGAAAAAGATCTACCAGATTATTATTGGGCTGAAGTAGTTGCTACAGCAGTTTATATAATGAACAGGACACCCACTGCAGCAATATATGGCATGACGCCAGAGGAGATGTATACTGGTAGGAAACCAGATATTTCTCATTTGAAAATCTTTGGTTGCATTGCCTATGTCCATGTGCCAGATGAGTTGAGGTCCAAGTTGGATCCAAAAGCTGAGAAGTGCGTCTTTATTGGTTATTCTCTGCAGCAAAAAGGGTATAGATGCTATAACCCTTCTACTCGTAAGTTTACAGTGAGCAGAGATGTTTTTGATGAGATGAGCAGTTGGTATAAACCAGTAAATCTGATGATTGATGTAGATGCACAAAATGGTAATGCTGCACAGAATTCACAGCAGCAATCACACAATATCAGTGGACCTGCAGTGTCGTCTAGCAGTGGTTCACATACTTTGCCATGGATAGGCAGATTGAGATCAGGAGAATCTCCTCAAAGCAATGCAGATAGTGGTACGCAGGTATCACGAAAAGGAAAAGAGAAGGTAGATCAGCCCATGTTTGATGTGAATGCAGGTCACTCTTATGTGGATGGTGAATCCAGTGGCTCAGAGCAGAGCATTGATGATGAGTTGGGTATTCCTTCTGTTGTTACACCTGGAGTAAGGAAGACCAGGGATGTTTTGAGAGCACCTGGAAGTGAGCCTATTTTGCGCAGGTCTACCAGGGTTAGGTATCCTGTGGATAGGCTGAAATATGATGGATTTACAGCCATTCACTATGCCTATATGGTCAAAGTGATACAGGAACCAGAACCCATTTCTTTTTAGCAAGCCATGGGAAAAGAAAAATGGGAGAAAGCCATGGATGAAGAAATGGATGCCTTGGATGCAAATGCAACATGGGAATTGGTGCCTTTGCCTAAAGACAAGAATGCAATTGGTTGTAAGTGGGTTTATAAGATCAAGCACAAAAGGTGGAGGCTGAAAACAGTTTTCCTATTCTTAGTTGTGTAAGCCAAAAGAACTCAAGTACAAAGAAATAGAAGAACCCTATATGTGGGTCTCAAACCAAACTCAACTAACTAAGGTGGCATACTAACTGAGCCACAAACTAGAATAGATAAGGATAGCTGTCATCCAGCTATTATTCGTGGGCGGTGTACCAATCGCATCTCCAGCTAACAAGTCGGTGACATAAATGCACAACAGTCACCCTGGCATATCGCGAGTGGAGCTCAATATCTCAACAGGGAGGACAAAATGAAGGATACTCTAAAAATCCTAGTCTAAAAATAGGTGCATGCAATCACTAGATACTCTAAATATAGTACCTTGAAGACAAGTTTTGGCATGTGTTTTCTCCCATCATTAGCCCCACCTACCTATACTTATGCAAAAGCCACAGTCTTGATCTATCTAATTCTACTGCATCATTAGCTATTAGGCATTTATCTGAACTTGTCTGGACATGATGTTTTTGCATCAAGAGGAAGGACTTTTTGCTAGAAAATGCGATATGGAAGAGAAAAACAAAAAAGAGATCAAATGGCATTTTTGGGCAGATTTTGCTTAAGCCCAATCTAATCAATAAGTTGTACTCCACCATCCTCCTAAACCCTAGATTATAGATGAGATGTGCTTACCTGGGCTTGTGTGTACAGCTGGAGCTGGAGAGGTGTGAGATGGAGCTGGGGTGGTTGTGGCTGGAGCTGTAGTGGGTGGTGGAGCTGGTGAGTGGAGCTGCAATGGGACTCTGTAATGGAGGTGGTGAGGTATTGAGGTTGGAGTTGGAGCTGGTGAGGTAGTGAGGTTGGAGTTGGAGCTGGTGAGGTTGGAGCTGGAGGTGGTTGGAGCTGGAGGTGGTGAGGTAGTGAGGTTGGAGCTAGAGCTAGTGAGGTAGTGATGTTGGAGGCAACTGAAAGTAGAGATAGGGATGAAACTCTACTTAGAGGCGATTTTGTCTCAAAATGTGTGCAAGCAATCATGGGGAAACAAATATACAGGTACCTAGAAGACCATTTTCCACATGTGTGGCTGACAAGACAGATGTGTCATGCATTGAAAACTGTGCCCTTTCCCCTTATCTACACTTTTCTCCATCCCTCTAGCAGTTTTAATCTACACTCTCCTCCATCCCTACACCACATCCTTACCTTACATCACTGCCATCATCCCCCCCCTTACTCCCATCATCCCTTTAACACCCCCCCTTACTCCCATCATCCCCCCAACACCCCCCCCCCCCCCCCCCCTTATTGCACTTGTGCAAGAGCCACAAACAAGTCACCAAGGCCAACCATGGACAGAACAAATCTAGGTACTCATATATGCCACTTAGGAATCTACTATATTTGTGGGCATTAGTGTTTTTTGATCTGTGGTTGTGTAGACCTCACCTTTTCTTAGGTGCTAGTGACACAACACATAGAGAATAGCTTTTTTTGCCAGAAAACGTGATTTGAGGCTCTTTTTAATTTAAACACACTATATCGCGTTTATTAGCAAAATATACTAGGTGTGCAAGAATTAGATTAAAAACATGATTTGGAGCAGTTTTCTTGAAGAAACATGAATATCGCCTTTTCTAGGAAAAGGTACTAACCTTATTAGTATGTATCAACTTGAGAAGAGCTTGATGGGTGCCAGCTTGATGGTTGTCAGCTTGATCTATCTTGAGCTATAGTGGGTCAGTGTGGATAACAATTTGATGGGTGTCAACTTGATGGGTTGAGATAGAGCTGTAGTGAGTCTGGGGGAAGGACCTGGAGCTGTATTGGGTAAGGGTAATAGAGTTGTTGAGGTTGTCTATCACAAGCCTATAGGGAGGAAGATGAAACTAGAGATGGGGAGATAATAATGGGAATGATTAAGTCTGGTAGCTTGGTCTAAAAATAAGTGCATGTAATCACTAGATACTCTAAGTATAGTACCTTGAAGACCAGTTTTGGCATGTGTGGCTAACAAGTATGACTTGAATAGATATCTCTGCCATCTCCTCTTATCTTCACTTTTCTCCATCCATTCAACAGTTTTGAATCTTCATCTTCTTCATCATCTTCATCTGGACAATACTTTAGACCTTGATTTTTTCCCATCATCATCCCCACCTACCTATACTTGTGCAAAAGCCATGGAGAGAAAGGATACAGGTACTTAAATACACCACAGTCTTGATCTACCTTTCCAATTGTCTTCTTCATCTATCTAATTCAACTGCATTAGCTAGTAGTCATCTGCTTCATCTTTTAAATGATCAAGACAACTATCTTGTAGATTCATTGATAATTAATGGTGTTAGATATCAGTGCTCCACTCTCGTGTAACTACGTGGGAACCAGCTAACTCTACTTGTAAGCCCCCCATATGAGGAGAAGGCATTTGAGTAGCTCGGTTATCCAGTAGGTCCTGGTTTGGACACTAGATGGGGGCCATGTGTGGCCTCATGGCTGGATGGCTTCAGATAGAGTTGGCACACTGCCAACTAGGCTACATGGAAGTGCGGGAAGGCATCCCATGACTGACCGCACTGAGGGTAGACTGAGCATTTCCCGGGGTAGCCCACTCTTGGGTTGCGGGGCTCGTTTGGAGCCCCAGATGGCTCTAGGCCGAACGGCAAGCATAGGCTAGTTGCTCTATTCTGCCCCACGGTTCTAACGTGTGGTCGATGGCCTATTTCGGGACCGACCTCCAGTCGGCCGTTTTGGGTCGACTGGGTCGGTCTCCCAATTGGGTCTAACCGACTATGACTGGTGGCTATATAAGAGCAAGCCTGTGAAGCCCATAATCATCATTGGCTACAGCAACCCTAATTCCTTAGCATCCAGCCTCTGTCCTCTACTGTTTCTAGCATGCCATCGAAGCTTCTCACACAAGAGCGCACGGCTGGGAGGTAGCGCCATCTATTGTATCGGTTTTACAGTAATCAAAATTTTAATTCTCCATACTATCTGCTTTTCTCTCTTGCATACGAGATCCTGTTATCTATTGAGCATAGATGTTGTATTGTTTTCTTACATGGTATCAGAGCTTGGGCTCTAGCAAGAAGATTTGGTAGTGTGTTTCTGTTTGCGAGCAGATTGTGAGAGATGGCCCAGCCCGCAAGACTGTGAATCTCACCGCTCAGCAAAAGCGAAAAGTCGGACGACACTAACTATCCACTCTAGAAGTTCAAGATGAAGACCATCCTAAGTGCATACGAGCTTTGGGATACTGCTATTGGGGTGGACGTGAAGCCGGTTATAAGCGTGAATCCAGTCAATGCAAGACAACAGATAGTACCAATTGTAGATGAGATTCTTGCATGGACAAGAAGAAATGCAGATGCATTGTGTTCTATTGTCTGTAGTGTCAGTGATTCTATCATGGCATTAATTCAACATGTCACCACAACGGAGGAGGCATGGATGGTCTTGAAAAATCAGTATGAGACCACGAATCAGACGCGGATTCAGAATCTGGAGACTCAACTCGCGAACAAGAAACTATCTGAGTCTGAAACGGCAGAGAAGTTCATCACCAGGGTGAAGAATCTACGCAATCAGATGACTGCGATTGGCATCACCATCACCATCAAGAATCTAGCACGAAGGTGCATATAAATTCTCCCACCAAAGTACGACAGTCTTCTTACGGCGCTGAATATGCAAAACAAAAATCCACCCCTGAACTTTGAGGATTTCAGCGCGATGCTTCTGGAGGAGGAGATGCGTCAAAAGATGAGGACTGGAGAAGATTCGGCTTTCTCGGCTGGATCAAAGAAAGGTAAGGGTAAGGACTCTGGTAGCCCATCTTCTTCTAATGATAAAAAGAGAAAGAAGAAGATCAAGTGCCTCTATTGCAACAAGTCAGGGCACAAGCAGAATGAGTGCTGGAAGAAGATTGCAGATGAGAAGAACGGAGTAAAGAAAGAGTCCAACAACAGTGCGCAGGCAGTACCAATAGAGCTATTCATAACAATTGAGGAGATTTGCACGGAGGTAGTTTGTGTACCTGCAGATGAACCGTGGATTATTGACAGTGTTGCATCGAACCACATGACCAGTTGGAAGGATTGCTATACCTCTCTACATCCGATAAGGAATGACATCCTGGTAGCAGTCGGCAATGATGCAAAATGTCCAGCAAAAAAAAAAGGTACGATTTCTCTCAAGTCAGATGGAGTTGTAAAACAGTTGTCCGATGTTCTTTATGTGCAGATATCAAGAGAAACTTGTTGTCCGTTTCTGCGATCACGGATCGGGACCTCAAAGTTCACTTCGATAAGAATGGCGCATAGATTTTGGATCTTCAAGGGAAGGTCATTGGTAAAGGTACACGGCGCAACAACATCTACGAACTCTCAGCTTTCAGTGCTCCAGCCGATGTGAGCAACACTAAGCTGTGGCATGAGAGGTTTGGTCATCTAAACCTTAGTTCTTTAATGGAGATGCATAAAAGTGGAATGATTGCAGACCTACCAGAAATTACAAATCTGCCCGATGTATGTGAAGCTTGCATGATGGGCAATCAGCATCGGCAGCACTTTCCTAAAGAGGCCAGCAGGGCAAAGGCTCCTCTAGAGCTCGTTCACACGGACCTTTGCGGAAAGACGGAGACGAAAGATTAGGGTGGATCCTAATACTTCATGACGCTGATCGATGACTACAGTAGAAGGATATGGATATACTTCCTGAAGACTAAAGATGAGGCTTTAGTAAGTTCAAAGAATGGCATGTAATGGTTGAGAAAGAAATGGGGAGGAAGGTGAAGAAGTTGAGATCAGACAGAGGTGGTGAGTTCGCATCAAGTGAATTCGAAAGTTATTACAAAAGTCATGGGATCAAGAGGCAGAAACCCCCACCACATACACCACAGCAAAATGGAGTAGCAGAGCACAAGATGCGCATCATCTACAAAATGGGCAGGAGTATGATGAAAGGGAAATATTTGCCAAAGACTTTTTGGGCTGAAGCATGTAACACGGCAGTTTACATTCTGAATCGTAGCTACACGAAGGCTATGAATGGGATGACTCCACTGCAGGCCTTTTCTGGTAAGAAACCTTCAGCTACACATTTTAGAGTTTTTGGATGCGATTGTTTTGTGCATGTCCCTGATGCTAACAGGACCAAATGGGAACCGAAGAGCCGGAAGTGTATTTTCTTGGGCTATAGTGAAGAGGCAAAGGGTTACCATCACTATAATCCTATTACCAAGAAGGTAATAGTAAGTCGCGATGTGGTCTTCTCAAAACAGCCGCATCAATTGGAGGAGGATGCTTCCTTCCCAAACAACCAGGACCAGGATATCCATCCAGTACAACCACCAACAGCAAACCGAACTCCCCCAACGTTGCTTGGGAGGATTCAAGATAAAGAAGAGGAAGAAGAGCCTACAGAACCACAATGACAACGGCCATTCCCGAAGTGGGTAAAGTAGCTTTTGGATGGCAGAGAACCTCCAACCATTGAGGAGGAACCATCCGAACACCACCGGTCCAAGAGATTAGAGGAGTAAAGAAGGGCGCAGGAACACTTGGTCAACTACACTTTGATGACAGAGGTGATCCGTGCTGAACAACCCAAGTGTCCTAAAGAGGCACAGGGTGATGATAGGTGGATGGAGGCTATGCAGTCGGAGTATGGCTCCATAATGAAGAATAACACTTGGGACCTTGTGGATCGACCACCAAAATGCAAGGTAATCGGCACCAAGTGGGTGTACAAGACCAAGTACAATTCCGACGGCACATTGGATAAGTACAAGGCTCGGCTCGTGGCAAAAGGATTCGCACAGGTACATGGTTTTGATTATCAGGATACTTTTGCTCCCACAGCACGACTAACCACAATTTGCAGTGTTTTGGCTTTAGCAGCATAAGAAAGTTGGCCCGTGTTTCAAATGGATGTAAAATCCGCCTTTCTGAATGGAGATTTCAAGGAGGAGGTATACGTGGAACAATCACCAGGTTTTGTGATCCCTGGTTCAGAAGGTAAAGTCTGTAATCTGAAGAAGGCACTTTACGGGTTGAAACAGGCCCCACAAGCATGGTACCAGTGGATTGATGCCTACTTTCTACAAAACGGGTTCAGGAGGAGCCCATTTGATGTGAAAATTTGTATATCTACAGAGAAGGAGGCAAGTGTATGATCGTGGTTCTTTATGTGGATGACCTTGTCATAACAGGGAACCATGAAGAGAAGATCTTGTAGACAAAGCATTTGCTAGGAAGAGAGTTTGAAATGACAGATCTCGGACTGATGCATTTCTGTTTGGGGATTGAAGTTTGGCAAGAGCCAAAACAGATCTTCATCTCACAACTGAAGTATGTTGGAGAGATACTGAAGGCATTTGGCATGGATCCCCTTTTTAGGTTGACGTGAAGCTCTCAAACGAGGATTCATCACCATTGGTGGACGAAGCGAAGTACAGAAGGCTTGTGGGCAGTTTGATTTACTTGTGCAACATGCGGCCGGGAGCTGGTGTACTAAGCAAGTTTTCCAATAAGCCCCAGGAGAACCATTGGTGGAGGGCAGGGATGTGGGTGTTGAAATACATCACCTATACCAAGGGCATCTTGACCGGGTTTTATGACTCGAATTGAGCAGGAGACATGGACAACAGGAGATCAGTGACAGGTTACTATTTCTCACTTAGATCTGGAGCTGTGTCATGGGTCAAATAAAATACAGCCTTTTTCTATCAATCTGTGAATACTACCTTTAGATGATACCTTTTTTGTATGTAAAAAACGTGTAAAAGGAGGTTTAAAAAACTCTTTCTGTTGAACCCACATGCTAGACTTACATATTTATGAGTGAACCCCCCAAGTGCCTAAGCTGACCAAGAGTCTCATTTTAATGGGCCAACTAGATGATGTTGGTTTTCAGACCACCTTTGGCTTTTACAATTGGAAATTTCAAAAGGGCTCTATGGTTTTGGTAAGTTGTTCCAAGTGTGGTATATTGTATCCCTTCACATGTATTAGGGGGGTGAGAAAACCTATGAGCTAGATGCATTAAAGGCCAAGTTGCATGAGGCCTTTCTCATGAAGGATTTGGGTCTTGTAGGTCATATTCTTGGTATGCGCATCACATGTGACCAGAGTAGGAAACTCATTTGGCTTTCACAGAAGGAGTATGTTACAAAAGTGTTGTATCGTTTCATCAATATGGAGGGGGGTAAGGTAGGAAGTACTCCATTGCCTCCATATGTGAAGCTGAGTTAGGAAGATAGTAGATGAGGAGAGAGCCATGATGGTCAAGGTTCCTTATGCATCAGCCGTTGGGAGTCTTATATAGGCTATGATAGCTACTAGACCAGACATTGCGTTTGCAGTGAGAATTGTTAGCTAGTATCTGGCTAATCCAGGAAAGAGGCATTGGGAGGTAGTCAAATGCATCATGAGGTACATGAAGGGTACTAAGGAGATGTGCACCTGCTTTGGCAAAGGAGAGATGCGTGTACTTGGGTACATAGATTTAGATTATGTAGGGCATGTGGATAGTAGGAGATCCACTCCTGGTTATGTGTTCCCCTTTGTAGGTGGTACACTATCGTGGATGTCTCGCGCACGGAAGTGTGTTTCTTTGTCCACCATAGAAACTAAGTATGTTTCAGCCACAGAGGGTTGCAAGGAAGCTTTATGGATTGATTGGCTAGTGGGAGATTTGGGGATTCATACAGGTGTATCAACGTTGCATAGTGATTCCATGAGTGCTATTCAGCTATTCAGCTAGCATAGAATCCGATTTTTCATGCAAAGAACAAACACATCGAATCTAGGTAGCATTTCATCAGGGAGATTTTTGAGGACAAGCGCATAGAGCTTGTTAAGGTTCATACAGATGATAACCCTACAAATATGCTGACGAGCAGTCTACCTAGTCAGCGGTTTGAGTATATTCATGTATTGATGGGCATTGGATAGTATGCTCACTGGTTATTCTCCCTTAAAAGCACATTGGCCTTGCCCCATTTGCATATACTTATCAGTTTAGGAAAGGGGATCTGCCAGGAAACCATATAAGGATAATCCAATGGTAGGGGACCTTCAATGAGACCCTTACATCCTCTTCTATAATCATGCTCAAAGGCTCAGGTAATGGCATGAAGCCAAGAGGTAAGATGTGTGAGAAGTTAAAGGTCAAGGAGATCATAATTACATTTCATCACAAAGGAAATTTTCCTCATACTCCAAAGAAATCACAAGGTCCTGATTCCTATGCTTAGGAATTTTTCTAATGGAATCTTTCTAACAAAGGAAAATTCCTAATTACTTTGCTCAAGATCATATATTTATGAATGCCCAAAATATACCAAGGACATCCAATCCAATGATTTTGAAATAGATTACCAAAATTTCAAAGTGCTTGCTACACAGTCAAGGGACCTACTAGGTAATCTTCCATATCAATGAAGTCAAGGGACCTACTAGGCAATCTTCCATATTAATAAAGATTACGCATCCATATTCCCCAAAGGAAAATTCAGAGTGGAACTTCCTTGTGTTTCCCAAAAGTAACTTGTACCTAAATAAGTCATGAACAAAGAGTAAAAATTATATAGACATATGTAGACGATATGTACTTGGAATAGGCTAGACAAAATAAGTTCTAGAAATAACTATGAAATATGAAATTCCATTTCCTTTTGGTCGTGGCCTTCTATAGTTCAATGGAAACTTTCTATCCCTACGTTGCCTACATACCAAGATAAATAAAAAATTAAAGGGACACAATAAGAATAGAAATATCCAATACCAAAAAGGAGACCATCATAAAAGGAAACTTCTAATAAAAGACATCTTCTCTTGGGTCCCATCATAACTAGGATCATAGAGTCTTATTACTAGCAAACTTTTGGAACATATCCAACTAAATGTACCAATAATATGGAAGCTTAATAGATAAGGGCCTTTTCCATTTTAATAATCCAATGGTAATACAATAGCTGGATTCAAAAAGTTAAAGGAATGCTATAAATCGCTAGAGACATTTCCAAGTGGATTTTTGAAAACCCAAAAATAGGGGTCTTAGTCGGTCTAACAAAGGGAATCCCATTGCTATTTAATGAAAAGATCCTTAAGAAAGAATTAGTAAACCTTATTCAATAAAGTATTCTTCCAATTGTTTGTACTTGGAGTGGTGGTAATAGCCCCATGCTATAAAAATTAGAGTCCAATAAAATTAAGGGGTCATAAAGTCCCAATTGTCCTTTCAAATCCAAGTACACCTAGCTATGCCAAGATTTATGTGAATGGCCATCGTCAATCTATATGAATGGCCATCCAAAGTAATCCTATGAGCATTTCCAAATTTGAGAATACTAAAAACCCATTTTTCTTATCGTCTAGCTTTGTAAGCTTGTGTATAGTATGCTCTCCGAACCATGATTCTAAACATCATTTAGCCTGTATCATGCTCTCGGCCTGGTATGGTCAAGTTCCAATGATCCCTTAGGTCTAGTAGAGTGCTATTGGTCACTCAATCCCATATCAATGATATGCTTCACAAACATATATGTGGGCCTTATACTGAGTTTTTGAATGGCTACAAGGACTACAAAAATATCTGTAATTATAACTGTGCTATTGCCTAAGAGGTAGTCCACCTAACTGCTTGCATGGGCATGCCAGAGTTTGGTGAAATTGAATCTCACCTGCACAGGCTCATAGACCCGATTGTGGCGATTATCGTATCATATCCATCTCACCTATATAAGCTCGCAAATGCCAGTGTAGTAAGAAACCTATGGAGGAATATTGTGTTATGCCCTCAAGTAGAGACAGCAGTGCCACCCCTCTAATGATCATGATATGAAGCAAGTAGGAGTCTTCGTGTGAAATGATGCATTGGGCTAGAAGACTACTGTTGCAATCTTAGATTCTTCCTCCAAGCCATGAACAAAAAGGACGATTACAACATCAGTATAGTCACGCAATTTCACAATGTCCATCACCTAGGTTGTGAAATGTTCTAGGAGGGAGGCCACGACCTATAGCTCCTTTAATGTTTCCTCTTCACAGATTTGAGGACTCTTTTCCTTACCAGAAATCTCCTTATCTCCTACAGAAAGAGTCGAAGCTCAAGAACCCAGGGAATAGTTGCCAGGTCGTTGTTTAGCAAGGTGTGATGGTCCTGGCTAGTTGTGGCTACTGTTGGGACTGTTTGTCCTCAGTTTAGGCCCATATGCTGCAATTCACTATGCAACAATAGAGTAAAGAGATCCATCATGCGTTTATTGAGGATACGAGTGCACCATCAAAACTACAAGACCTTGAGCATAGTCTACAGGACCTTGAGCATAGTCTGAGCGACACACCCATTATGCAAAAAGAGTTCCTAGTGCAAAAAAAGGATAGGAGGATTTTGGGGCACCTGGTTTCACTTCACCAATTTTGCTTCCAACTTTTGAAAGAATTCTATGGAAAATGAAAGCCCAAGGCACACCATGATCCCTTTCATCCTCCCCACTAGCCACTAGCCAGCTCGGAGATAAGGAAACCCATGATCTGAGAAGTCTACTAACACAATAGCAAAGAAGACAACTCGCTCTATAATGGGACTACTTAGATACCCAGGGGGTCCACTAGGGTTTATTGTATGGTACCACGTGAGTGTAAGGGAGGGGGGTTATATAAGGGAAGGAAGGTACATTTTATAAGGTAAGGTCCCGTAAATAGGGGGTAGATAAGGGGAATTTTCATATATTTATTGCACACAGGTGACGTCTCCTTATTACTACTAGTGAATCCCCCATGCTTAGATAGTAGCTAGCTAGTAATTGTCTTTTCCCGTATTTCAAAACATATGTTTCTCAGATGACCGTGGGTTTTGTTTCTTATGTAGAGAATCCAAAGTTCAAACATAAGAGTCAGGTATGAAGTTCTCACACAACCAATACAATGACCAGGTATCGACGCAAGCTTTCATGCTCCTGCTCATCCAAAGATGAGCTCATACTTGCAACATATCAAAGTAGTGAAAGAGAGCAAAAACATGAACAGTGAAGCTACTAGGAATTCGATGAGACGGAATGCCAGAGCTGGAAGGTACGGTAATGCATGAAGCTTATAAAAAACTCACCTGATCTCAAAGATAAGGTCTCTTTATTTGGAAGGTTTATCTCCAGTGCAGAGCTTCCCTCACTCGTGGAGAACGAAGTTCATTATCTCCCGTGCACAAAGTTCATTGTCCTCCACTTGAGATAATGGGCAAGGTTCCCTAAGGCAAAAGAAGGGGGGCGAAAACATTTGGACATCCTTCTATCTCTTCTTCCCAAAAATCCTCTTCCGCAAGTCACAGGTAAACCATGGCATTAAGAGCCTTTAAAGCAAACCTCCATTCTCTGCCTTGATGGATATATGTCATAATGGACCATGTTGTCCCTTCACCATTCTTTCAAAGAGTAAGGCTTGGTACCTTGGTGGGTATACTCCATTTTCCCCATGTGCCCCATAAATTCTCTTGGGAAGTGGTGGTCAAGTAGCACAGCTTAGAGTTGCTAGGGACCTCCAAGTACTACGAATAGGATATGTTTTCATTTAGCTATTATGAATAAATATTCCATTTTTCATGTGTCCATAAAACATGATATTTAATTAATGGATTCCCTCCAAAATATCATCCTCATTTCATGATTAATTAGTGGACCCCAAGGGGAAGTGTGTGTGTATGTGCATGTGCGTGTGCGTGTGCGTGTGTGTGTGTGCATGTGCATGTGTGTGTGTGTTTGCATGTGCATGTGCATGTGCATGTGTGTGTGCATGTGCGTGTGCGTGTGCGTGTGCATGTGCGTGTGCGTGTGCGCACGTGTGTGTATGTGTGTGTGTGTGTCCCGGGGGGTCCACTAGGGTTTATCGTATGGTACCATGTGAGTGTAAGGGAGGGGGTTTATATAAGGGAAGGAAGGTACATTTTATAAGGTAAGGTCCCGTAAATAGGGGGTAGATAAGGGGAATTTTCATATATTTATTGCATGCAGGTGATGTCTCCTTATTACTACTAGTGAATCCCCTGGTGTGTGTGTGTGTGTGTGTGAGAGAGAGAGAGAGAGAGAGAGAGAGAGAGAGAGAGAGAATGTTATATAGCTTACTAGATGTGTGTGTGTGTTATTAGAAACCCATCATGGCACCAGGAAAAAAATTAACGGAAACTACAAGAAGGAATTTTAAGAGATTTAAGATGGGACAATTAAATAAGAAGGCAAGCATTAAAGAAACTTGAAAAAAAAGGGTTAATATAACTAAATAAAAATTTGATCAGTAAGAGTAAATGAATTAATAAAGGACAAAGTACGTAAGATAACGAGGTACAACATCATAAAGAAAATACATTAATATGGGAAGCATCAATAAAATGACTAAGTTAAATATATCAAATGATTAGGTCAGTTAAAAAAAGGGGGGGTTTCAAAGGTTCCATTGAAAGGGTTATATGCACACTAATTTAAGAAATAAGCAATAAAGGGTGGTGGCCCTTCTGACTAAGTGTAAAATAATAACCCTATGTATCTAAGATTAACCTTATATATATATATATATAAAATCAAACTCATATATGTTCAGGCAAATATCTGAATGCACACACCCGAAAATAGTTTTACGTCATATATGTATAAGCACTTATATGTACATAACCGAAATAATTTAACAAAGGGTGATGAGCAAGATCCATCTACAGAGGAGCCATCTTCCGTGGTGAAATAAATGTGAGATAATAGGGGGTAAATTCTACAATTGTACCTTTGAGCCCATCCTTGTCTTGTAAGAGGTGGCAGACCTTGTGGGGTGGGTTAGAAAAGGCACGTGCAAAAGGTGCACTGGTGCCCGAGGCCGCCCTCTCGTACAGATTCTGGACACATCTACCCTTTCCTCTTTGCAGTCCTATTCATCTAGATTGTTTCTAGAAAGAGATAGTAACATCTTCCCACACTCTCATTGTGGATCAGTTCATGGGGGTTGGGAGGAAGGAAGAAACCAAATTACATGGAAGATTTGACATACACAGTGAGTCTAGGGGTAGCTGCAAGGGCAGGAGCACAGGGGATTCACTAGTAGTAATAAGGAGACGTCACCTGCGTGCGATAAATATATGAAAATTCCCCTTATCTACCCCCTATTTACGAGACCTTACCTTATAAAATGTACCTTCCTTCCCTTATATAACCCCCCTCCCTTACACTCACGTGGTACCATATGAGAAACCCTAGTGGACCCCCCAAGGGCAGGAGGAGCCAAAAGGAGAGAGAAGAAGGCAGCTACAAGGAGTTGGAGCAAGGTAAGAGTAGTAGTGCTGTGGATATGAGCCATGCTTGTGGGTACGAAAGAGCTTGCTAATGGGTTATTGTTACTACGAAGATGAGACTCCAAAGGTGATGTATATAAGCATCTGTACGGTCAAGAAAGGAATGTAGTGAGAAAATCCAATCCTATTATTCTTAACAGGCAATGTTGGAACATGCAAGAGCTATGCCTTATTTCTATTGGTACACACACTATGCTAACACTACTTGCACAATGGATGTCTTTGAAAACACTGCCAAGAGCTTATTGGTCGCATACAATTGAACAACACCATTCAAGATCAGAGGAACAACAATTCATTTGGCATTGCACTTGCCATTGCTAACTTCTTTGTACACAAGCCTTGCAAGAGATACAGTGCAACAACTATAGAAACATTGTGAGCTTGTCATGTTTGATGGGTATACTAATAAGCCAAAGCACTTTCTTGGTAGCGGACATGAGAATGCATGAAATAAAACATAACTTCATGGAGCCATTTGGTAGTGTTGATATTCTGTGGAAACTTGTGTCAAGCAAGCCCCACAAAGGATACTTGATATTCTCAGGCAAGCCATCAACATTACCATCAAGATGGAGAATTTGCATACAATACTATGAGCTAACAAAGACAATGCGCCAATGAGACACACACTTTCTCAGTGTCCTCAACTATATATGGACAGAACAACATAGTGATGCACACTTGGACTACTTGAACAGCTCATACATGTGCAAGCTTTTTTAAAAACACTTAATCGATCATCTTTTTCACACAAACTCTCTGAAGGACAAGCACAACAAGGAAGTCTTAGACATGCTACCAAAAACCTTATATTCTTGTAGAAAAGGACACTCGGTACATAACATGTAGCAAAATATTACGAATACCAATTGACCCCAAGAACACGGCCGAACTACACATATCTCAAGCTTGAGACGCTAGTAGAGATATGCTCTAGGAACCTCAACGTAGATAATGGTATGGTGAATGGGTTAGATGGCATTTTCAGGGACTCAGGCACTACAACAAGCAAACACATTGTTTGGATTGAATTCATCGATACAAGGGTCGGCTCCCACACACGTTCACGAATGCTAAATTTATTTCAAGCCAGCACACCAACACATTGGGCTCCTGTAACATGCATCAACAAAGAATTTCAAGTTGGAAACAACAAATTGAACACGATTTGTTGAACTCAATTCCCAACACCACGAGCATCGTCAAGAACGATACATCGAGAACAAGGGCTATCAATGGAGAACCTGGCATTCAATCTCATGGGTATTAAATCACATGGTCTGGTATACACATCACTATCAAGAGTACGTGATCCCTCGAACCTGTACTATCTTAACAAAATTGAGCAAAAGCACATTAAGGTCGACCCAATGATACTCCAAGAGATTCATCACAATGTACTCCAAAAGCACATTAAGGTTGACCCAATGATACTCAAGATAGATAGGACATGGGTGCTATCACACAATGTAACATACCCCCTATAGACCCACGGAAAGAAGAAGTCTCTGACCCCTACTTGAGTCTCTACTCTCTATTTGGACAAAAGAAAGATAAACAAATATGCTAAAACCCCATGAAAAGAGGATCCTTAAAGACAATAAAGAAGTGTGTTTTTTTTGTTTGAATTTTATCAGATTTTTATAAGAAAGAATGCATGGGGGGGGGGAAGCATTAGAAAGAGAGAGGACTTACATTCATTTTTGCATGCAAGGTACATGAGGGACATGAGCCAGAACAATGAAGCTAGGCCCCCACACTTGGTTAAGTTACTCATGCAAACTTAAGCTAACCAAGGATGGCCTAGGCTTTAAAAGAGGCTACAAGGTAAAGGTAAATGATAGGAAGCATGATCAACTACTACTTGCCTTATTTGTGTGATCATGAATGAGGAGCCGAGACCCTCAGGTGATAGTGAACAACCATTAGGCTAAGAGGCTTAGCACATGGGAAGAAATAGGATGGGAATGGGAAAAGGTGGTCCCAAGTGCTCCCATGCATATTTCTATCCTATTCCCATCTCACCATATGCTAACAAAAAAAGAACTAAGCATGGGTTTAGGAGGAAGAGGACACATGGCATCATTTCATGTGTTTAAGAGGTGGGGACCTTGTGGGGACAAGGACACATGTCCTCCTTCCATGTTTTTGAATCCCTAAAAAAGGGGAACCCATTTTGGCTGTCAGGGTCTAGAGGCCATGGTCCAGGATGGGAGAAAAAGTCGCTACTCCCATTCTAAATCCATCCTAGACCATTTGGTGTAGGATGGGAGTAATGATGACAAAAATATTCTCATCCTAAACCCATGCTAGCCCCATCCATGTGCTAAGGCCCTAAGAGAACCTTTCGGGAGGCAAGGTGAAGATTGATCATGAGATTTTAGATAGCGATCAATTTCGCATCCCTGCGTGTAGAAGAAAGCTTGAATTAAAAATAATCTGAATCCTCCAGTGGCTTCACAGCCTGCACTGTCCTCCTCTCCACTAATGGGAGAGGATCTTTTCTCCTAGCAGTCCAATGCTGGGCTAGAAATCTGAGCTTTCAAGCTCTTTGGGCTAGCATTGGACTGCCAGGGAGCCCTGCTGAGCCAGCTCTCCAGCTCCATGGGGCTACAAATATATCTTGCCAGTAGGGCTCCCCTAGAGCCACTGGCTCGAGCGGGGCTCTACCTGAGTGTGTCTTGAACCTATGGTAGACGGGTAATGCTACTCGTTCTATATAGTTTAGAGGGGCTCTCTAAACACCCGCAGGCGAAAAATAAAATTTTTAACAAGTCGATATAAATGTTGGATAACAGAGTGAATTGCTTGACTTGGGCCAAGGCAAAGAATCTGCTCTTTACACTCTGGACTTCAGCTTGCAGACTCCTGCTCTCTGATGCATTTGGTGGGTTTTCGCAGTGAGAACCTTGGACCTTCGTTTGCACCCGAAGCTGCCCTGTTGCACGCAGAAATGTACCTGCCCACACCACCCTCTACTCCTCGCATCAGAGAAGAAGAGTTCCTGCATGGAACTACATATGTTAGAGCTCGGAGACAGCTGGAGGCTCTGTTTCCGCAGCATGTACAAATTGGAAGGGCTGTTGGCCGATTTAAAGACAGCGGTGGTGAAGGATTCATGGCTAGCTCTTCTCGAAGTAACTTAAAAACGGCGTCAAGGTACTACAAAACATGTCTTAAGAAATTGCAATTGATAATTATTTGGTCATACTTCGCACAGACCTCAAGTACAGAGCGCTTATGGTCTAAGTACCTGCTAATGGTGGGACAACCGAAAGAGCAAACTCTATGGGAGGAGTCCGACCAAGCAATTTGCAAGGGAGCCTCTATGGATAGACTGGGTTAGAGACCTCTGCGAGAAAGAGAGTACAAATTCTGGGGGTTAAAGCGTCAAAGGGTAGGTCCGGTCAAAATTTGATGGTGGAGGGGCTAGCCGAGTGTGGCTGGAATTGCAAGTCTGGAGCACAGTAAATTCATGTAAAGCACAAGGACTGCAAGATGCTGAGCTTAGAGGAGGCATTCACTTCTTTGGAACGTATGCCCCAGCTGCCTTCGGTTGAGAACTTTATCTACATATTGCAAAAGTGCAGAAAAAAGAAAAATCTAACGTGTGCCAAGCGCCTGCATGCCTACATGTGCAAAAGCGGACTGGAAGCTCATAGATCTCTCGGGAACTATCTCATTCCAATGTTGGTAGAATGTGGAAGCATTTGCGATGCTGAGCAGGCTTTTAAAAGATTGGTTGATCGGAATGTGTATTCCTGGACTTCTCTCATCATGGGTTTTATTGAATGTGAGGAATCACAATATGCTCTCAACCTGTACCAGAGAATGCAAGATGATTATGTATTTCCTAGCAAGTATACTTTCGTAGCCCTCTTGAAGGCTTGTGCCAGGCTAAAAGATGCAAAAAGAGGCCGAGAAATACATGCTGAGATTGCTATACAGGAATTGGAAAGAGACCCTTTTGTTGGGAACACCTTGGTCGATATGTACGCAAAATTTGGATCTCTTGCAGAAGCACGGGAAGAGTTTGACAAGCTGCCAGTTCGAGATGTTGTTTCATGGACTGTACTGGTTGCAGCATATGCTGATCATGGGCTTGGTGAGGAAGCACTGAACTGTTTCAAACGGATGCAACTAGAGGGCGTCTCTCCGGATGCTGTCACATATGTTTGCAGCTTGAAAGCTTGTGGCATTGTAAGAGCAATAGATAAGGGCCAAGAAATACATGCTGAGATTTCCAGACAGGAATTGGAAAGAGATCCTCGTATTGGTAACACCTTAGTTGAGATGTATGCCAAATGTGGATTTCTTTCAAAAGCACGAGAAGTATTTGACAATCTGCCTGTTCGAAATGTGGTCTCATGGACTGTGCTGATTGCAGGATATGGTGAACATGGACTCGGTGAGGAAGCACTCGACTGTTTCAAACAGATGCACCTGAATGGTGTGTCTACAGATGCTGTCACGTTAGTTTGCGGCTTGAAAGCTTGTGGCACCATAGGGACCATCGACAAGGGTCTAGAAATACACGCTGAGATTGCCAGACAGGGACTGGAAAGTGATCCTGTTATTGGCGGTACCTTGGTTGACATGTATGCCAAGTGTGGCTCACTTGCAAATACACGGGAAGTATTTGACAAACTGCCAGTTCGAAATGTAGTCTCATGGACTGCTCTACTTTCAGGATTTGCTGAACAAGGGATTGGTGAGGAAGCACTGCACTGTTTCAAGCAGATGCAACTTGAGGGTGTCCCTCCGGACGCTGTCACGCTTGTCTGTATTTTGAAGGCTTGTGGCAGCATGCGAGCCATAGACAAGGGCCACGAGATACATGCTGGGATTGCAAAACAGGAATTGGAAACAGATCCTTGTGTTTGCAACTCGTTGGTTGACATGTATGCCAAATGTGGCTCACTTGCAAAAGCACGGGAAGTGTTTGACAATTTGTCAGATCGAGGTGCAGTGTCATGGAATATTATAATTGCTGGATATGCTGAACATGGGCTTGGTGAACAAGCGCTGAACTGTTTCAAACAGATGCAACTGGAGGGTGTGTCTCCAGATATTATCACATTTATTTGCAGCTTGAAAGCTTGTGGCAGCATAGGAGCCATAGATATGGGCCAAGAAATACACACTGAGATTGCCAGACAGGAGTTGGAGAAAGTTCCTTTTGTTGGCAACACACTGGTTGACATGTATGCAAAATGTGGCTCACTTGCCAAAGCACAGGAACTGTTTGACAAGCTGCCAGTGCAAGATGTGGTGTTGTGGAACATACTAATTGCAGGATATGCTGAATATGGGCTTGGTGAGGAAGCACTGAACTATTTTGAACAGATGCGAGTGGAGGGTCTTTCTCCAAATGCTATCACATACGTTTGCAGCTTAAAGGCTTGTGGCAGCATAGGAGCCATAGACAAAGGCCAAGAACTACACGCTGAGATTGCGAGACAGGCATTGGAAAGAGATGCTTCTGTTTGCAATACCTTGGTCGATATGTATGCCAAGTGCGGCTCTCTTGTGAAGGCAAGAGAAATGTTTGACAGGCTTCCCATTCGAGATGTCTTCTCATGGACCGTCCTAATTGCTGGATATGCTGAACATGGGCTTGGTGAGGAAGCACTTACCTGTTTTGAACAGATGAAACTGGAGGGTGTCCCTCCAAATGCTGTCACAGTTGCTTGCGGCTTAAAGGCGTGTGGAAGCATAGGAGCCCTAACCAAGGGTCAGGAACTACATGCTGAGATTGCCAGGCAGGAGCCAGAAAGAGACCCTTTTATTGGCACCTCTTTGGTCTACATGTATGCCAAATGTGGCTTCCTTGCAAAAGCACGGGAACTGGTTCAGAAGTTGCCTGTTCGAGAGGTAGTGTTGTGGAACATGCTGATTGCAGGATATGCTGAACAGGGGCTTGGTGAGGAAGCACTAAACTGTTTCCAACAGATGCAACTAGAGGAAGTCCCTCCGACTGCTGTCACATTTGTTTGCATCTTGAAAACTTGTGGCAGCATAGGAGACATAGACAAAGGCCAAGAAATATACGCCGAGATTTCCAGACAAGCATTGGAAAGGGACCCTTTTGTTGGCAACACCTTGGTCGATATGTACGCCAAATGTGGCTTTGTTGCAAAAGCAGGGGAAGTGTTTGACAAGCTGCCAGTTCGAGATGTAGTGTCGTGGACTGCTCTGATTGCAGGATATGCTCAACATGGGCTTGGTGAGGAATCACTGAAATGTTTTGAAGAAATGCAGCTGGCGAGAATTTCTCCAAATGCTGTCACGTTTGCTTGCAGCTTGAAAGCTTGTTGCAGCATAGGAGCCATAGACAAGGGCCGAGAAATACACACTGAGGTTGTCAGACAGGAATTGGAAAGAGATCCTTTGGTTGGTAGTGCCTTGGTTGACATGTATGCCAAATGTGGCCTGCTTGCAAATGCATGGGAAGTGTTTGACAAGCTGCCAGTACGAGATGTAGTCGCGTGGACTGGCTTAATTGCAGGGTATGCTCAGCTTGGAGAAAGTGAAATTGTTTTTCAGATGCTTAAGAGAATGACAGAAGAAGGCATTGAGCCGAACAAAGTCACATTCCTTTGTATTCTCAATGTCTGCAGTCATGCAGGTCTAGTGGATAAGGGCCAGGAGTACTTTAAGGTTATGGATAAAGATTATCAAATCACTCCAACTATTGAGCACTTCACGTGCATGGTTGATCTCCTCAGCCGTGCAGGCCAATTAGATGAGGCCATATCAATGGTAGAGAACATGCCTTTCGAACCTAATCTGGTGGTCTGGCTTTCTGTGTTGGCTGCTTGTCGAAAGTGGGGTAATCTGGAGCTTGGAAGACAGGCCTTTGAGCATACTGTGCAATTGGATGTGAAGGATACTGTATTTTTTGTCTTGATGTCTAACATCTATGCAGAGGCTCACATGCAGGAGGACGAGAATAAGGTTGAGGCAATGAAAGTGATGACAAGCCTGGAAGAAGCTGGGAGGGACTTGGACACAGGTTGGTTGATTTGTGCAACACGTAGTAATGGGTGATGGAAGATATTCTCAAAGCACAGATGTATATGCAATGCCAGAAGATATTTCCTTGATATGGTGGAGGAAGATAAATCCAGATTGCCAACAGGGCTCTAGTTTGGTGGTTGAGGCAGGTGTGTGTGTGAGAGGGTGCGTGAGTTCGACCCCTCGCTAGGCCCCGGCGGCACCACAATACAAAAAAGAAGAAGATAAGTCCCAGATTTGTATTGTGCCAATGGAGGTATCCGATGATGCTAATAAAGATGGGTTATGCTCTTTGCAAGAGGCTTAACAAAGTATTGATGGTGAGACAAACTATTGATGATGACGGTGCTCACACATGTGATTTACTCATTTTGTTACTGGAGGGACATCCGGGGCCGTCTAATTGTCCCACGAACAGAGAAATGTCAACCAACAGGATGCATGAGGGGGCCTGAAATGAGAAACTCTTAGCAGCATCATCAACAGCATCAAATCTCTGAGCATTGGAGGCAGCAGCAACCCGTGAGGGTGCAGCCTGTAAAGGGTCAATAGAGATATCCTATTCATGTGATGAGTCACCATGGGTCTGTAGAACAGCGGGTACTGAGCAACAAGTCCTTGAGCAACATTATTTTGAGCAGAGGTATGCTCGGCTTGAGCTTGAAATAGAGATTTCCTATGAAGGTAATGAGGTAGCTTGTCATGTTGTTCTTCCTATGTGTTCAGCAAGTTATGCACTCAACTTGGTATGTTCAATGTTATATGCACTTATTTGGAAACCCAATCTCCTTTTTTCTTATCCCACCATGCAATAAACACAGCATCAGTACATATTTCCACGTCATTAAATTGAAAGTTGTTTCTAGATATCCAAATGTAATATAAAGCATGAGCTCTTATTGGAAACCAAAGCTCCTGCTTGGTTTTGAATTCATCCCCTAATAAAATGGCCTTCCAGTTAACTGGCTCTGATGAACTTCCAAACCCTTCTAACATGTGGGCATGCAACAAACAAGTGAAAAATGTCTTCAAGAATACCATAGCATCTTCTACATTTACCATCCCCCTTCCCTATTCGGAGACCTCTTGCATTGGTTCACATATCTTTATGTAAGATGAAGCCTGGCAAGACATCTTTTCAGGAATCTGCTTGGTCCATAGCTTCCCAAATCTTTCATACAGCTTTTCTCTGCTGTCCTCCCGGGGGGGCCACTATGTAAAAAACCCCATATAGCATGGGCGATCAAGGGGTATTAATAAAAAACCCTACCTGTGGATTTTTATAGCCTATATACACCCCTTATGTATGTATATTTTCTGTAACTCCATAAAATTATTAAACCCCTTCTGTTGATCGCACATGCTATCTTACATATTCCTCCTGTAGTGACTATCTAGTATTTAGAGTTTTGAAAATATCTTCCATATCAAAGGAAGGAGTGGGGATAGAAAGTAGAGCAGAGCTTCCTATCCAACTAAAGTCTCTATGATATAGTAAAATAGTACCACCTTTCTGACTGGATATTCCCTTGCCAAGGCTCTAGTCTGCTTAGGATCAGTGCCTAACATTGATTGGTTAATTCTGATTTCCTGTCAAGTCTTCCATCTTAAATGCTCCTTGCTCCATAGTTGGCCCCAAGATTGTAGCCCTTTTCTAAAGAGAATATTGGCTAGAGAAAATTGTTCCTCTATGAGCATATTTGAAAATGGCTGAGACCCACATAGCGTCAATAGCCATGAAGGCTCCTTTTTCAGAAAATTGTAAAAAAGCCTTTATCTCCTCAAAGGCCTTCCAGATAGATTTCCAAAGGGAGCTACCCTTCGCTTTACAGGGTTTAAGATTGCAAACATAAGAGAGAATGGGGTAATTTCTCCATTTAGGGACTCTAATTGACCCAACCTGGTTCATATTTCTCAACAGAAGTTCTGTCTAGTCACAATCTCGGTCTAAGATAGCTATGATAACCCAAGTTGTGGAAAATCCCTTATCTGTAATTTTTCCATTAATAAAATGTACGCTTTTTCTATATAAATTTGTAAATTTTTCCCAAAATCAATTTAAATACTCCCTTATGTAAATTTATTTTTGTAAAATTTAGATATTAAAAATATCCTTCTGTTGAACTCACGTGATAGGGTTACATATGATGACTGACCCCCCCGAGCTCAGTAGCCACCTCAATGTGCTTCATCATCTACCACATATCACCCAGGCATAGTTACCTCTTCAGAGACACACTCTGCATTGCTACATGTGGTCCCATCTACCATCTCACACATAGTGCCCCAAATTAGCAAGCATAATTCCTCATATGAACACAGTTGCCACTTTTGCCAGCTGTAGTGGCTATGCCAATTACTGCTTAACCTCCTTCTTCCTTAGGCTTGATGTAATAAGACCATCTTACCTTGGAAATTCTAGGGTTCCCTCCCCAAAGAAAGGATCTGCAGACCCTAATGAATCTGTCCGGACCAGCTTTGGATGGGGCCCAACAAGGTAAGTAAAAAATGGATATAGGATAAATACAATGATTGAGAACCAGTCTCCTACTTGCAAGATTGGCTTGAAAGCCTCTCCACTTGTCTATCTTCTTCTAAAACCTCTCCATGAACCAACCCATCTTTTGTTTCATGGAAATTTCAAACCCCATGGGTACTCCAAGCAGTCTAAAAATAGCCTTGTTGATCCTATGACATCCCAGTTCTTTCAATGATTCATGTTCCCTTCCTCTGAGAGTAGCATAACCTATTTGTGTGTGGTTAATTATTGACCCAGATGCTTTATAGAAAATATACACCCAAAAGCTTTATAGAAAACATACAAACACTGCATAGTGCACCTCATATCATGATCTGTAGTTCTAGGTGTAAGAGTTGTGTCATCAGCAAACTGTTGACACTCTAGCTGTTTGCCAGACATCAATTCTATCCCTCTAAGATTGCCTTCTAGACCTAGCTTTTGAGGAGCCATCCAAGAGAGTCAGCAGAGCAATTGCAAATAATAGTGGGGCACGGGAGCAACCTTGGCTAATTGATCTCTTCAAGGGAAAAGAAGGACTCATATTACCATTGACACAAACCTTAGCAAATGCATTGGTGAGCAACAATTTTACATAGGCAACAAAAGAAGGCCCTAGTCTCATGTCTTGCTTTATCAAAATAGCCTTGAGAAAGAAAATGTATTGCTTGGTTTCTTTGGCATATTCACAACCCTTCCATATATTTATAATTGCCTCAAGAAGATGATGACCCTTAATAAACCCTTTCGGTTCCTCCAAAATCCAATCCTTCATCTTCCTGAGTGCCAAAGCATTTGCAAAAATTAATAGCTTTGTTAGAGGTCTCCAATTTCTAAGTTCATCTTTAGATCCCTCCTTGGGGATGAGCTTAATAACTCCCCCATTAATATGTGGGGCTAAAGCTCTATTAGTTAAGCTTTCTTGCCCATAGTAGGAGCAAGTAAGGCCATTCAATAGGTAGTCCATCCTCCCCAAGAGTTTTTCCATTTGCCATAACTGAGACAGCTTCTTTCAAATCTTCTAGAGATAGAGGTTTCTCTAAATATACCATATCAAATTTTTTAACATCTTTATCTCTCACTACTTAGCAAAGCTCTCTAGCCCTCTGGACTTCTTCATCTGGAATCACAAAGGAGGAGAGAAGGGTTTGAAAATGACTCTGAATTAAGCTGATATTTTCCTCTATGGAGGAGACAAAGGTATTATCATTCTTCTTCAACAGAGGCATATCCTCATTAATTCTCTTTCTCCTGATAAGCTTGAAAGTCTCCTTAGTACGTCTGTCAATCTGAGTTGCCCACCAATCTCTATAGTAAATCTTGGTATCATTTAACCTTATTTGCTCTTGCTTTTGAGCTCTTTTTTAGCCAATAATAGACCACTTTGTGCACCTATATTACCCAGTCTAGCCTGTTCCTCTAGGCTCTTGATCCTGGCCTGAATACTGTCCATCCTCTGGGCTCTTATTTTGGCTGTGTTCTTTCTAGCTGCCTTGAGAAGATTTTGAGTATTCTCTACTACCAAGGCCCAAGTCTTCTGCCACAAATCTGCAATAAGCAAAAGTAGTATCCCAAAATGTCTTAACCATGTTGTGGACTCTCTTCATTGAGAATAAATAGTCTTAACCATGTTGTGGACTCTCTTCTCTTACTTTGTCAGATCACAAATAGTCCCCCTTTGCTATGACTTTGGATCTGCACAAAGAAGCCGTTCTTGGTCTAAAGATGACCCAAGATTATTCTCAATGAAGAGATATACCTTTGTAAGACTAGAATAAGTCCAATCATACAAATTTAGAATTTTTGTTGTACTAAAGATAAAAAATCTACAAAGAAAATAAAAGAGAAAATGAAAGAGAAGAAAAAAGAGGTAAACAAAAACTTTTATGAAAAGCAAAAGGAAGACATACTTAGCAAGCAAAGCAACACTTATGTCGTCATCAGTGCCCAAGCATAAGCAGCTATACTGGGTTTCTAAAGACCCGCGGAGTCTCTTGGGCAAACCCAGTGCTTACTAAAATACGTCAAATAAACAAAAGAGAATGAAAACAAGGAATAAAGAAGAAACGAAGCAAGTGACTTAAGCAAAAATAAACAAGTAAGTCAAGAAACAAAAACTTCCAAAAAACTCTCTCTCTCTCTCTCTCTTTTAAAACATAAAAAGTGAAATGGCACTTTACACTTATGTCTCGTTTCTGCAAAGAGGCAAAAATACATTTCTAACTTAGAAAGCACAAGTATACTCAAACAAACTCTCTTTTGAAACTAAAAGAAAAACGAGCTATTCAGCTCCCCGCTTTTTGTTTTCAGCTTATGTTCAATCATTCTAAACAAACCTAAGGCCGAAACACCATAGATAAAAGACTTCATATCTAAGAATGTGCGAACTTTTTTCATTATTTTCCTTGGATTATACCTCTTGTGTAATAGTAAAGTGACCAAATTACTACATTGAGTGATAAAAGACTCCTTAGTTGTACAAAGGCGGGAAAATCTATGGAATTGGAAAGAAATGACTCCATATTTTGCCAAATCAGAAATGTTTGAGTCAATGTGAGGCATTTTTATAATGTGTAAACCACTATATTCAGGTTGTTCACGTTTATCGTATATATCAACCTCTAATCCTATGGTAGATTGAGAAAGTCTAAGATCTAAGAAAACACAAGAATCCCCTCTTGAAGTGCAGTTCGGTTCACAAGAGTCACGAGGATAGATTCCTTCTCCAAAAGCTCTAGCATCTTTGTACATAAAGTCTTGAAAGTTAGGAACATCTGGTACAAATAAGTCATCTATAAAATGCCTAACTTGACTAAGCTTATGTAAAATGATAGGGCAGGTATTGATAGAAATAAGATGTTGCATAAACTCAAATTCATAAGTGAAAAGATAAAAGCTTACTAGAAAGACGGCACAATTAGTGCCCATGGGGATTCCTATAACTTGTTGAAACAAAGAATCGCCTATTGTGATGTAAAGATTATCTAAAAGAAAATCTATCCAAGAGCAAACATCTTCTACACTTACTACCTTTGTGTATCTTTTCTTTTTAGAACATATGTCATGATCTTTATTTTTTAGCCACAAAAAGTCAAAGCATAAGGCTGTTTTCTCAACTTTCAGCACTTTGCATCTATCTTTGTCAAATCTCACCTTGAAAACTTCAGCCACTAGCTTTTTAATTCTAAACTTCAGGTCTTCCAGCTCAATCTTTGTATAAAGCATCGTAAAATCATAGGTTTGAAGGAGAATAGGAGACTCTTTTTTCTGAATGCTTCGAGAGGAATTAAAAAATTTTACAACAGGAATCACTCTACAGAGTCATTTAAAATCCAGCTTGAGTTCGAGGGGACATCTGCCTCTTTTAATAAGTCCCTCCAAAGTTCATGGACACTAGGCAACATGGCTTTGAAGCAGTAGCTTAGCCATTTAGAGACATTCGTCAAAGTAGTCTCACAAGCAGCTGCAATAAATCTTGGCTTTTTTGGAGTTTTGTGAAACTTCCAAGCAGCACAAAGAAAAGGTATGCTTGGATTGCAAACAAACCCAGAAGACTTGCAAAAACTGATGTTTTGAGATCAAATCCTTTTGAGAAACTAAGGCAAGGGCGTAAGTTTTGGCAGACGAGTTCACTTCTCTCAAAAGACATTCTAAGTAAAACTTTTTGCAAATAAAAACAAAGTTATTGGAACATTTGTCCACATAAGAAATGTCAAAATTCCTGAGCAAATAACCGAAGGGACTTCTTCTAGTTTCAAAGCAACTTTCTTCAAAATCTTCCCTTTCCATTCTGATAAGATATTTTTAACTCCTAAACATTCTTCTAATTGCAAAACAAACTTTGAGATCCAAAGTCATAGCAAAGGGGGACTATTTGTGATCTGACAAAGTAAGAGAAGAAAAGATCTCAGGCTTCAAAGAACTTAGGCTACTCAATAGTCCCTGAGATAAATAGAACCTGTCTAGCCTAGCTTCTGACTGTTGCACCATGTGAAGTCTTTCTCAGGATAAGGATCCACCATTTGCTAATGATGTTTTAATTCCTCAGTGGTGGTTGAGAGCTGATTCCCTCTCCCCCACCTTTCTAGCATTGCAAGAGGTCAAGGCTTGTGGAAGTAGTCTAGAGAGTAGATTAAAAATAGTTGATAAAAGGAGAAACTTGTATGGGAAGGGAGGGATTGCTATTGGGTTGCTCTCTTAATATAATGGAGGGGTGATTCAAGCAGTGTGACAATGCTCAAAACACATTTGTTTTACTTAAATGCCTAATTAAAGGACATGAGTTTTCAATTATATCTTTATATGCCCCAAATGCAATAGCAGATAGAAAGGTAATGTGGTATGTGTAGAAGGCAATTGTTTTGCCGGGACTTTAATATGGCTGAAAGAAAAAGGGACGTCAACACTCTTCCATTATTGTATGGAATCTATACCATAGAGAGAAAAGTAGAATTTGAAAATTTTAAACTTCTTACACGCTTCAGTGAACATGTCTGCTCTTTAATCCTTGGAGAGGCAATTAATTGCATTGTTCATGAAGAAGCTTTACATGCGTCCTCCAAAAATTTGATTTCTGATCCTCCAACAACAATCCCATCCAAATACCCTCACATATGCACATTGGGGTGGCAAAGGGATATATACGTATCTCCACTTAGGATAGTTTCATAGTTTCTTGCTTTGTGCTAGCCCCAAATACACAATGAGAATTCAGCATATAAGTTTAACTTTAAAGTAGACTGATGCTTGGGGTCATCTTTCGAATGTACATCATAAAACCCATCAAATTGTGGTTCTATATTTTGGCTATCCTTGAGGCAGATCATGAAGTATTATACCAGTGAGGTATTTGAATTATTCAATTCAACCATACCAATGATGTACATAGGGCTTCACTATAAATTTGCTCATAGGTCCTAATGCATAGAAAACATCTCTAGCCATGTCGATGTCATCAGGTAGATTATTATCAATAAAGTGTGGGATTTGAAAATGGAACTTCCTCCACTTTTTGCATATAATTATGGATGGTCTCAATGGGTGTACTTAGATGTATGGCGTCTAGCATCCTAATTTGCTTTTTCACAGAATTTATGTATCTTACGTGACTCATTCATAGGCCTCCCTTTATTTGTTTAATCTCAACACCCTATAAATTGAGATCTACATTTCTCTTCACAACTCAACATATGTCTTTGTGAATGCTTGTTGTCTTTCAAGCTTCATGTGTCTTCTACCTCATCTACTAATCTCTTGACCCTACTTAGCATAGGTTTGGTTAAAGATGTCCACATGACCATGAGATGCACCCTCTAACTATGATTTGTAGACTATCTTAGGGATGCACACTTAGGATATGAATTTGCAACATATACATTAGCCCATTTCATTGATTGTTCTTACTAGTGCTAGGTAGTATGTCCTCACATATTACACATTCTATGGATGTCTACACAGCATTTGCATATTTAATGTTGTCCTCAATTGCTTGAGTGTTAGCCTTCTCATTTGACTATTCACTCAAGCCCATGATCACATGGTTCCTACTTCACTTTTCATCAAACACCGCATCATGAGAAGAAAACATTTTGTGCATTGTTGGATTATAGTTCTCTTGGTTGTGGGAGAAAAGACGTGCTTTTGCCACTTCCTCCCACGTTGCTTTCTTCTTGGCGTTGGAAATGTAGAGGATGTGTTAGTCGTCTAGGAGCTAAAACAAGGTCTACAAAGTTGTGTGTAGTAGTGGATGAAGACTACCACCATGTGGGCTTCAATGGGTGCTATAATTGTCAAATTAGCTAGATTGAGATGCTTCTATGTGTTGCGATCAAAAGAACTATTGTCAGCTATTGGAGAAGAATCATGTAGAGCCACTCTTGGCATAGTGGAATCATCTTGAGTGCTCAAGAATCGAGTCAAACAAACATGGAGTCCCGCTGGGCTTGCCTCCCTCAAATATTCAATGATAGGTAGTAGCCTCTAGTGAATTAAAATAAGGTGATGATATCACTATTGGTTTCATCCTTGGGATCTTTTCTCTTAGGACTTCTTTGACTAAGAGAGATCAAGGCATCGTTTGCTAGGTGTTTGAAAGGATTCACTAGAGGTGTCCAAAGGTCAGCAAGGTTCTTCTTTGAGGGCCAGCTAATTGTCTAAATCGTGCTTGGCCAACCTGGGTTACAATGGGCTAGACTAGTGTCTAAGTGTTCAAAGCTCCACAAGTTGATCAATATTGATGGCTTGAAAAGAGTCAGACCCTCACTATAACATAGAGATGGTGAGCTTTGATCAAAGGGTCTTTTAATTGATAAGAATTCCAACTAATGACTTTTGAATAGGGCTTGCACCAATTATCTGTCTATATATTCTACCTATTACCCATAGACCCCAAGAAAGAAAAAAAATAGGATGGGCTTTTGATCTGGAGCTGCTATGGTTGCTAATCAGTAATTGAAGCTATTGTCTCCCCTCTTTGATGGAAAATTGATTAGGATTCTTCCATATGCAACCATCTCCTAGAACTTAGAGCAAGGAGGTTAACCCATGGACCTTATGCCTAGATGACTTGTTCACGAAGCCACTATCTTCTTTGAACTAGATATCAAATGAGTTCCTTTGAAACCATGGAGCTAGAGATGAAAGGTAGGAGAGCCCTAAAACTCTTTTGGCTCAAATAGGACCCCTGGGGTGCCAACTCAATATGTAATATGTTACTACCCTCATCCAAAATCCAGGGTATGGGGGACAAGGTCCATATATAATATGCATGGATTTCCTTAAAAAGGTTCAAATATGCAAGGGAAAAATATGAAAACTTCATGTCCCTCCTCCCACAAAATATAAGGTATACATGCAAGATTTTAGATTTGTACATATTTTTCATAAAATGCGACTGGAGATGTGAGTGCCTCATACTGAGGACTTACCTACTACTGAAGAACTACATGATCACTAGTAAACTCTTGTTGAGTAACTGCATCTGATGCAAAAGATGGAGTTGGATCCATGCATGAATGTGATTGCTATACATCACTAGAATCAGTCTGTGTTGATGTAGATGAGACTGAATCGTACTGAGGACTTATTGTCAAATATTCCTCATGATGAGGGCTTTCTTTGAGACTATTTGACTTATGCGCTCCTCCAAAATGCTGTGTATGTCAAAAAATGCATTTTTTGCTATGTAATGAGACTTTTCCATTCCTTGTGTGGACCATATTGCAGGGCATCCATACTTTTTGAAAATCTAGAAAAAAGTTTCATTGTCAAAAGTTAAACTTACCTTTAATATGGCACAAAAGAAAAGAAGGTAGATCCTTGATAGCTACACAGAAACACACAGAGTGGAGGCAGTCAAAGGTCTTTGTGAATCACAAGTGGATTGATAGAGTTGGAAACCTTACGGAGATTTATAACAATGAAGCAAAGACTTTGTAATATTTTATGAAAAAATTCAGTACAAATTCTGAGCTGAATATCTTTTCTTCTAGGACTTTGTGTCCTTTGTAACTTTTGACAATACAATATACTTGAGTTTACTCTTGTACTTCTTTTACATCGAGCTGCTCTCCTTGGATCTGTTTAGCCTCAGAATCTAGTAGAAGCAGCTCTCTAAACCTAATCAAATTATGCTTTCCATAACCATCTAATTGGCTAGGATCTTTGATTCCAAGTGCTAAAGCACAAGTAGTGTATGTCAAAAAGTACCCTGCCCTTGAGCACTGTTTACCTGGGTCATACCCAAGAATGTCCAAAGCAGATAATTTCTCAATTAATATAACTTTGTCATTTCGCCAATTTACCTAGTACCCACCAAGAAACTTTGACAAGCATCTAAAAAGTAGACAGCTATCTCTTGGTCGTTACTTAATGGTCTGTGGTATATCAAAATCTTGGCAGGCAACATCTTGTTCATGTCCTGTGCAAGGGAAGACAACTGTCTGAGTCCCCTTTCTTGGCTCCCATAGGACCTTATAAAAAAACTATCATCTTCAATATAGAGCTACAATATCAAAAAGTAAGCAATGATAAGTATATACAAGTCATGATAAAAAAGATCTAGCAGAGAAAATAGTGATAGCGTACCTTCATATTCTCATGATCCTCCAAAATTTTATCGGTCCAAAGATCAATGCTTCTTTCCATGCTACTTTGTGTTTTCCTTTCCTCCTTCACCTTTGGATGAATATCCTTTTGCTCCTCCAACTTTTGCATTTTAACCTTATTAAAGATCTCATCATCCATTCCTCCTCATCCACAGTTTTCTTAGAGCACATTGAGAGGGCCTCCTTGGGATCAAATGTATCTTCTAGTACCATTAATTCGTCGTCTTCAATTCCAACATCCTTATCTATGCTCCATATTTGAGCAATTAAGGCCAAGGCATAATCTTCTTTGAGGTCAAAGATGATGCATATATTTGAGAGCAGGTAATGCTCTCGACCTTGAATAGTGAAGGAAGGAAGGAAAGGTATAGCTAGACTACATGACTCAAAATCCAGTCCTTCAGTAGACATAGCTCCATTTATTGTTTGTGACTTTAAGGCTACACCTCTCGCTCTCCCCCTCCCTCTCCCTCTCCCTGTCCCTCCCCCTCCCCCTCTCCCTCCACATCTAACTCTCTCTTTCCTTCATGATTGTCTTATATTGAAAGAAACCTATACACAAGAATGTTGGAGTTGCAAGAAGGCTGGAGCAAGTGAAGCAAAAGAGAGAGTTTATTCAAGAGAGATAGGCCCAATATATAGGCTCCAGTTACATCCAGTAGTGACATCATATGTGAGCTCAGTAGAGCATCTAGAACCACAAATCTCTCAATCAGTTCCATGATTCTCTCAATCACACACCACACACCTAGCTGTTTGTCTTTGCTTTGTCTACGTATGGCAGGTCCCGTTCCAATGGATCACTCCCTTTCTATTGGGATTCTCTCCTCTACCTTTCTTGCGGTCTCTTCTCTTGGTTCTTGCCCTTCTCTCAGTCACCTCTATGTCAACGCCTCCTCTTATGGACCTCCTCTACAAACTCTTGGTTACTTACTCTTCCCCTTAGCTTTGCCTTACCTTCTGTGACTGCTTCTTGGTGCTTGGTGATCGCCTCTCTTGTTCTACTAAGGTTTTCTCTCGGTTTTCTCTAGCTATTGAGTGGTTGGTTGAGTTCTTGCAGCTTTTTTGTTAGTTTTCTTCTGGCTTGGATAGATGGTTTTGTTCATATGACCACCCATGTTTTGATACTGTGCCTTACCACTTTTTGCAGTTTACTATCGCAATTGGCTCACTATGATTCTCTGATGTAGTGAACCCGCACCTCTTATATTGGCTTGGAGACTTTCCTTTTGATAGCAGCAGTGGATGCACCATTTGGTGGGAGGCAGGCAAAACTTTGATTAGTCGCTTCGTACTTTGATTTCACCACTTGAGTAGCATTTCTTCTCTCGGTCCTCGGCGCTACTTCATTCTTGTGTACTTATGCTTTTTAACTCTCTTTAAATATAAATTTACTCTTTTTATTTAATTTTTATGTAAATTCTTTTACAAAAAGGGTTTGTCTTCTTAAAGTTCATTCTATTCCTTTAGATGCCTAAAAAACTATTTGCCCTCTTATTATTATAAACTTAGCTCTTTAACTTTTATATTCTTAGCACTTTAATTTTGTCATATTATATACTTATTTATTTATATATACTAATATATAAGATCTAGAAGGATTTCCTTAATATTCTTTTTCAATGTAATTTCTATTTAATTTGTTTCCTTTTATCCTATCAAGTACGGGTGTCAAATGGCTTATGTGGGTCCTTTTTCTTTAAATTTCTTTATTTAGTTTAATGTAATTTGCTTAGTTTCTTTACACTTCTACCTTCTAATCATTTAATTATTTAAGTAATTATTTCTTTTCCTAATATTTTCTTATTTTCCTAATTGCATTTTATTTTTTTGCTTCAATCTTTTATTTTTCCATCTTTTTTTACTATTCATGGATTGATTTACCCCTGTCATCATCATCATATACTTTAATATTTACCGTTTTTCTTTCATGTAAATTAAAGTCTCTTAGGATTTCTTTCTTGTATAGGTTATCTTCTGAATGATCTTGTGCTAACTTTTTCTCTCTCTTGACCTTTTTTACCTACTGTGAAATAAAATGACTCTGCAAGATGAAGTCTAACATTAGTCTTTGCTAATGCATCCAACTCATTCCAATCATCCTCAGACATAGCTACAATCCCTTCCAAGGGCTTAATCTACTTCTTTTGAATAAGCACATCCCTTATCTGCTCTTTTCATAGAGAAAAGTTTGTTCCATCAAAATTTTTAATGTTGAAAAACTCCTTTTTAGACATGGAAGAGGATGCCATGATGCAAATAAAGAAAAATCCCAAATGCTAGTGCTTGCAAGAAATAATCACACCAAATACTAGGTGCACCCAAATGTGTATGCCACAATGGAAGGTAATATCACCAAATCTCAAAGGCTCAAAGCATCAAAATGCAACTGACTCATATGCATATACTATGCATCCATATGAGCAAATCTAGCCCAAAAAAAAATGTCAACCTACAATGACAAAAAAATGGCAAACCCAATGCCACTAAGAGCCAAATGTCTCATGCATAAACACCTCCATGGGCATAAGCATCAATAATGTCTCATCCAAGAGAGCATAGCACTATCAGTGCATCAACTGCAATGTATCAAAGTTTCCCTTGACATAAAATAGCATTTGTGTGCTAAACGTCCATGAATAAAGCATCCCACAAGGCAATGTGGGCCTATTAGCACATCTAACAGGATCGCAATGCATCCAAATGGCTTGTAAAGCATCCACTGCAACCCAATGCACACCACAAATGGTCAAACTGCAACAAGAGTGATATGCATAAGGTATGCTCAAAATCACCTCCTCAAGCCAATGGCTGATAATGCAAAGAAAATCTGAGATGCCTCATCCTAGGGCACTAACTCAATATGTAATATGTTACTACCCTCGTCCAAAATCTAGGGTATGGGGGGACAAGGTCCATATATATATAATATGCATGGATTTCCTTTAAAAAAATCAAATATGCAAGGGAAAAATATGAAAATTTCATGCCCTCCCTCTTGCAAAATATAAGCTATGTACTTGGAAGAATATGCAAGATTTAAGATTTGTACATATTTTTCATAATATGTAGGACCAAGGGGGGGGGTCTTTTGGTTGAAAATATGAAAACCCATCTCCTTTCATATTAATGTACCTTTTTCATGTGTTACCCAAATTTCAAGGTGTAAAAACATATTTGAAGCAACACACTATTCAAAATTTTTGGACTTGTGTAAAGTCCAATTTGAGAAATGGACTGAAAAACAGTCCAAAAATTTTGAATATACTAGTAATGTTGTTTTTTAAACTAGATTTGACAACTCCTAACAAAAGATGTGGTGATTAAGTACTAAGAACATGAATGCATAACCAAATCTCTTACAGAGGTGGTCTACATAAACATCTTCATAACTTCTAATGAATTGAGCTACTATCACCTAAGAACATCAATAGATGACCAATTCTCTTAGAAAGGTGGTGTAAATAAACATCTTTATGTAGAAGTGGTTTGCACACACCTTTATGACCATTTCTTTTAGAAAGATGGTGTACATAAACCCCTTAGAAAGGCAGTGTACATAGATCCTTTTATGTGTAAGTGGTGTACATATACACCTCACTTGGTATTAAAAAACACCCTTAACTATAAAAATACATTGACATAAAGTTTAAAATACACCATTAAGTATAAAATGGACCTCATAAACAGTCTTTATACATAATAATGAGAGTAAAGAAATCAAAAAAGTAGTTAACTTTTTATTAGATATTCACTTTACATAGAAGTTCAAAACTTGTGATTACAAAGTCGTCAGCCATCATGTTCCTCAGTACCAATGTCCTCAATGCTAGGCCCTTGACTACCAAGGTCTTGATTGATAGGCTGCTCTAAGATAACAATGTCCTCAATGCACCCTTAACTACCAGGGTCCTGACTAATAGGCTGCTCTAATACTGGAGTCTCAGTAGCAAGGTCCTTAGTAGTTTGCTCTTCAGTTCCAAGCACCTGACTAGTAGGCTGCTCTAAAGTCTCATGTCCAAGTTCTTGGTGAGTAGGGTCCTAGTTACTAGGTTTCAGACTAGTAGGCTGCTCTGGAGTCTGTAAAGTCATGGTTGAAGAACCATCTATGCCTCTTGGTAACTCCTCCTGGTCATGCTTTGCCTCATCTATACCTTCTTTGGGTAAGGCTTCCTTGCTTGATCCACTTGCATGTCCTTCACCCAAGATCAAAGGTACCTTCCTCACTTTTAATTTCAAGGGAAGTGCTTCCATCTCTTTAGCATTACCTTTTCCTATGATGTGCTATTCTACTACTTCTTGCTGCCACGAGCCTTCCCGTATGATGAGAGGAACCTCCTTGACTCTGGTTGACAATTGATCACCCTTATTCTTTGTGCGGATTTCTTCTTGGCGTAAGTCATCGGATGCAGAGCTTTCATCCTCATCATCACTTGAGCTAGAATCATCACCCTCAGACTCACTTCCCTCGTCTTCAACATTTTCCTCACTACCCTCTTCTTTGACATTTTCTTCTTCAAAGAAGGTAGTGCAACTGTAATATGTGTCAAAGAACTCAATTTGATGGGGGGTATCAATGACATTTACATTTCTACCTTGGCATAGCAATTTCTCAACAGCAAAACCTATTCGATACAATGCTACTTCCCACCCATCATTCAGTAAATTCTTTGTCATCTCTAGTATCACATTAGGATCCATCGGCTTTCTATAATCCACCATTGCTGCATCAAGTTTAACCTTATTGTCCTCAAAGTAATGAAGCTCGAGAGTCCTTAAAGGAATTTTGATTAGATTGCCACCACCCCTGGATAAGAAGCACATCAAGAAAGGTTGTAAGACTTGAATGGCAATGCCTTCCAAGATAGTCATATGATTGCATAGGACTATACCATGATATACTTTTGAAAGTAAATACCCAAATGCAGATGTCAAACTCGCATACAAGGCATCCCTTTGTGATTTTGTCACGAACAGGACCAACGTTGATCTTTTCTTATCTGCCATAGGACCTTCTATGATAAACCGCACAAGTTCAACTGTCCGTGACGCTGCAAGGTCTTGCAATTCATCTATGAAAAATACACATGGCTTCTCCCAAGCATGACTGCTCATTGTTATGAAATGCTCTGTATCAATGCCATTGATGTATGCAAAATTTGTATCATTCTCTGATAGCAAGATATCATAGGAGAAGCTCATCATCTAAACCACCAATTGCTCTAACTTGGGCTATGGTCTGCAAGGCCTTTTTCTTGATGTCCATATATTCTATCTCAACAATCTTTGGCATTTTAGCTCTTAGATCCTTTGTTGGTGTGGCATCTGCATCCATTGAAGCCAACCACTTTCTAGCCCATGTCTTATCAAGGAGTTGACCTAGGCTAAAGTGCTTTCTTCTTATCCACATTAGTTGACTTGCCAGCTAACTCATCATCAGATTTCAATAAAAACAATAGTGCCGAGAGAGCAGCCTCACTTTGAATCATTCGGGTGACCACTTCATCCAAGTTGCTATGCTTGCTCTTCTTTCCAAAGAAGCAGTCACCGCTTAGGATCTTCTTGCATACTTCTTCTGTTATTGCATCTAGAACAAACCTTAATGCTCTCCACCAAACAATAGACATCGGTTTCATTATTTCTTTCCTCTAAGTTGCAGTGTGCTCTGGTGCCTCAAAGGATATCTTTCCTGTTTCATATGCTTGGCAAACATCCACCATGCTCTGAAACACTGAGTCCTCATGGAAGACAATGCAAGTAACATCCCTGTATCTTGCAACGGCGGTGTTCAGATCCTTTGCCTCAACCTTATTACTTGGTATGCCTTGCGTATTGCTTACAACACCTTTCAAGCATCTATAGAACCGAGTCTTCTTTGCCAAGTACTCAGATGTAGGTCTCTTGCCCTTCACTGTTTGTGGCTTTCCACCCATAACTCCCTTGCCTTTATCAGGATCTCAGAAAGAGAAGAGCTTTTTTTCAACCTAAATGGAGCAGAATTCAGCCTTTCTGATTCTAGAATGTACTTTGAGTCATCATTAAATATGCATACATGACAAATGACCCGTTGAAACTTTTCCATCCACTTAATCTGTGGCAAGTTTCCTTTTCTTCCCTCATCAAGGGCGATCTTGCAAGCTTCACAAAAGTGTTGCCCATCAATGGGCTCAAACCTGCATCTTTCCAAGAATCTATTCTTTGCCAGCATGTATCTCTTCTCGATGTCAGTCCCATATTGGCTTTGGTACAAAGACTCTCCACGAACAAAGTCACTTCTTTTTAAGTTCTCAAAAGCATCAAGAAAGTCCACGTGCTTTTAAAATGTGACATTAGGCAATGTAGGATCATCTTCTTGAAGTCTCTTAAATGCCATAGGATGAAGAGTGATATTAGTGGCAACTGGAGTTCTTGTTTTCCTCGTATCTTCATACAATTTGCGTGCAAATGTCTTATCTAGCTTTCTTTGATTTGTGAACAACGAAGCTCGATCAATAAGCATTGTGGCCATGCTGAATTGTGAAAATCCCCAAATGTATCCCTCATCCTCTGGAGGATGTAAGTCTGCCACACTTATAGAAAAGTCAGCGAGACTTGTATCTTCTTCTTGCGGATCCTCTTGATCATCACTATCCAATTTTTCGCCTGGTTTTAAATAACCTGCACTTGAACGATCGGCACGTGGAGTAGGAGTTATTTTTGCTCTCTTTTTGGGAATAGATGTGGAACTTGAAGTGGAACTTGAATCTGCTCCACGATCACTCCTTGTTCCTGTAGGTGCAGTAGTCGATGGTGTAGGTACAGTTGGATATACTGTGGTTACTACTGTAGATATTGTAGTTACTCTTACTGGAGATACCGTAGTTATCGCCATAAATATTGGTGGTACAACTTGAGGGTTACATGTTATAGATGACATACTTACTGCTGCTGAAGGTACAACACCACCACTTGGAAATGCATTCCACATTTTCTTCAATACTTCCAAGGCACTAAATAATTCTTGGGATCCCTTAATTGAATCTGGTAAGGGCTTTAAGAAGTGCTTGTGCGTAACTCGTAACTTGTAGACCACATCGTCATTCTTTCCTTTGCACACAACTTCTATCAAATTGTTTTCTTTAATGTTGATGGTTTAGACCATGCTACCATTTCTTACTGCCTCTGGAGAATATTTCACGCTTGACACATTCTCGACTGTGATCACCAAAAAATACATTGATTTACGCTCCATAAAATACCAAGCATGTTCAAGATATTTAAAAGACACCTTGGAACCAAAACTCGAAGCCATAGTTTTCTGCAAAGCAATCAAAAACAAAAAATGAGAATAACAATGATTTTCAAACTTAAAATATTAAAAAAATTGCTAATTAAATATTTAAATATAAAAAATTAATTAAAAATTTAAATGTTTAAATATATTTTTAAAAATATTTTTTTATATTTCTAGATACTATTTTTTAATCTAATATTTTTTTACATAAATAATTTAATTAAAAATATTTTATAAACATAGATAACAGAATTTAATTTAATTTTTTTAAAATTTTATTTGATTTAAAATTTTTTTTATTTTATTTATTTATATATCTACATATTTAAATTTTAATTTATTTTTTTAAAGAAATTTTTAAAATTTAAAAATTTTGTTTATTTATTTAATTTTTATTTTTAAATTAAATTAAATTTAATTTATCAATTTAATTTTTTTATTTTTAAAAATTTTTTATTTTATTTAAATTATTTATTTATATAGTTAAAATTTAATTTAAAATTTTAAATTTTATTTATTAATTTATTTTTCATTTTTTTATTTCTTAAAAATTAAATTTATTAAATTTATTTTTTTAGTTTTTTAAAGCCCGAAGGACCCCACTTAAGGAGAGGAGGGGATTAACCCCCCAACCTATTGCGTGCGCAATAGGTCGGGGGGTTAATCCCCCGCCCTCCCCTCCCTTCCTCTCCCATCTGCCCGCCCCTCCCCTCTCCTCCCGCCTCCCCGCCTCTCCCCTCCCCTCCCGTCTCCCCTCCCCTCTCCTCCCTGCCCCTCTCGCCTCCCCTTCCCTCTCCTCCTCGCCCCTCCCGTCCTCCTTCCCACCCTCCCCCCCTCTCGCCTCCTCCCCCCGCCCCTCCCCCTGCCTCTCGCCCTCCCCTCTTGCCTCCCCTCCCCTTGCCCCTCCCCCCCCCTCGCCTCCCCTCCCCTCGCCCCTCGCCTCCCCTCCTCGCCGCCCCCTCTCACCTCCCCTCCCCGCCCCTCGCCTCCCCTCCCCCCGCCCCTCCCCCCCTCTTGCCTCCCCCCCACCCCTGCCCTTGCCTCTCGCCTCCCCTCCCTACCCCCCGCCCCTTGCGCCTCCCCGCCACGGGAGGTCCTACGACGGGGAGGTGGGAGGGGTAGGAGGGGAGGGGAGAGGGGAAGGGCGAGAGGGGAGGGGAGAGGGGAGAGGCGGGGAAGTGGGGGGGTTAACCCCCCCCAACCTATTGCATGTGCGGGCCAACCTGTTGCTCACGCAATAGGTTGGGGCCCGGGGGGGTAATCCCCCCGTCCCTGCCTCTCCCCTCCCTGGCCCTCCCACTACCCCTCCCCTCCCCTCTCGCCTCTCCCGCCCCGTCCCTCCCCTCCACTCCCCTCTCGCCCCTCCCCTCCCTACCCTGTCCCTCCCCTCTCGCCTCCCCTCCCCGCCCCACCCCTGCCCCTCCCCTCCCCACAACTCCTCCTCACCGCTCAGAGGGGAAAGCGGGAGAAGAGGGGAGGGGAAGTGGGAGGAGAGGGAGGAAAGGAGGGGAGGGGGAAGTGAGAGAAGAGGGGAGGGGAAGCGGGAGGAGAGGGGAAGCGAGGGGAGGGGAGGGAGGAAAGGAGGGGAGGGGAGGGGGAAGCGGGAGGAGAGGGAAAGGGAGGAAGGGAGGGGAGGGGGAAGTGGGAGGTGAGGGGAAGGGAGGGGAAGGGCAAGCGGGAGGAGGGAGAGGACAGGGGAAAAGAGGAGGAGGGGAGGGGAAGGGAGGAGAGGGGAAGGGGGAAATAGAAGGAGAGGGGGGGGAAGGGAGAGAGGAAGCAGGAAGAGAGGGGATGGGAAGCGGGAGGAGGTGGGAAGGGAGGAGAGGGGGATGGGAAGCGGGAGAAGAGGGGAAGGGAGGGGAGGGAGGAGAGAGGAAGGGAAGGGAGGGAGGGAGGGAGTACCTAGGTGGGGAGGTGGTGGAGGAGCTCCAGGAAAGTTGTGAGAGAGAATGAGGAGAAGTAGAGTTTTATAGGAAATGGGTAGCTTTTAGGTAAAGTCAGCTTTTTTTAGTTCTTTTAGGTTCACTATAAGTAGAACGTTCTCCATTCTCTTTTTCATTCAAAGTTCATTCTTTCACACTCCACGCTTCTCTCCTCTCATCAACCTGTTGCAGGATTCTCAAAATTTTCAAAATGTTGCAAGAGGTGAGTTCATTTCCAACCTATTGCGTATGCAAGAACTTCTAAGAATCAAGTTTTTATAAATTTGATTTTTTTTTTCAAATCCGATTCTTTTCTCAAAAACTTGTTGCATATGCAACAACTTCAAAAAACCATCTTTTGCATTAAATCTTTTTTCCCACAAATTTTCCTCTTTACCTTAATCTCTCACAACCTATTGTCACAAATTTCTCTCAACCTCAAACTCTCTCAACCTATTGTGCACGCAATAATTTTTCAAAAAAAATAAATTAGAAAAAAATATATTATAAATTTCTTTCTCAACATCAAAACTACTCAAACCTCTCTATCTATTGCGTATGCAAGAACTTCAAAATAAAATTTAACCATAAATCTCTCCAAAAACTCTTCTCACGACCCTCTCACGATACTTTATTAATATAAGAAATCCATTTATAATATTTTTGCTCCATAATATAATAAATTTTTATTAACTAATATTAAAATATAATTTTGCTAAAAATATAGATTGTTAATCTATAAATTAATATAAATTTTATATAAATAAATAAATATATATACATTAATTAAAAAAATATAACAATGAAAATATTTTTGAATGGGAAGTCTTCTAGCATATGTGCTTTATATATATAATACTTATGCTTAAAACAATGAAGAATTAGTGAATGTATTTGTAAGGTAGTTCTTAATATGAAAAATCTCTATAATATTCTTCTTGCTATTAACTAGATATTAAATTTTAGTTTTAATAAAAATATACATTATTAACTTAAAAACTAATATAAATATAATGTAATTATTGTATAAATTTAAATAAATATATAAATTATTAATATTATACATTAATAACATTTAAAATTATGTATATTATATACTAATAACCTTTAAAATTTAAAAAGGTATTCAATCAAAGAATTGAATTAATTTAAAAATTAGAAAATATTAAAATTTACACAAGTACTTTTAGCATGTATGCTTTTCTTCCATGTGTATAATACTTGTTAGTCGAAGAATGAAGAATTAGATAATGTATTTGTAAGGTAGGTATTTAAAACCATAGAATTTGGAAGAGGTTTAGCATACTTGCTTATCTTTGTTACAATATGTAATACTTTGCAAAAGCCTTAAACTTTGTTTAAGGCTTTGTACAAAACTACAGTATCATTGAATCCATATCATTTTTCTACTTTAGCAACCACCAAATATCCATGGTATGAATCCATGATATGGAATACATATTCTTATGAATATTTCTTATCACATACTTCTTCATTTCTTCTGATACACCATGCATTATGAATATAAGAAAATATGAATCGGTGTGCTTTTAGCCTATGTGCTTGTCCCTAATAAGTAGGATACTTTAACTAGGTAGACTTATAATTACTTAAAGTAAAGCCTTTGCAAAGGATAGTATCTAGTATTGGATATATCCAACCTGTTGCACAAATCAAGAAAATTGCACAAATCAAGAATTTTCTTGATTTGTGCAACAGATTGGATATACGGTTGGTTGGATAAACTTTAAACAATTCATACCAAAACATCTTAACCACCGTAAATCTTAAACTTTAAACATTTAATTCCTAAACCTTAAACTCCTAAACAATAAATCCTAAACCCTAAACCCTAAACTCTAAATCATAAACCCTAAATCCTAAATTCTAAACCGTAAAACCTAACCCTAAACCCTAATCCTAAATCCTAAACCCTAAACCCTAACCCTAAACCCTAAACCCTAACGCTAAAATACAATCAAAATTTAATGAAATTTTTTGATTTGTGCAACAGGTTGGATATATCCCCCAACCTGTTGCTCAAGCAACAGGTTGGGGATATATCCAACCTGTTGCATAAATTAAAAAAATTACATAAATCAAGAATTTTCTTGATTTGTGCAACAAATTGGATATACGGTTGGGGGTGCACCCCCAACCTATTGCTTGAGCAACAGGTTGGGAGATATATCCAACTTGTTTCACAAGTCAAGAATTTTCTTAATTTATGCAACAGGTTGGATTGAGCAACAGGTTGGGGGATATATCCAACCTGTTGCACAAATCAAGAAAATTCATTGATTTGTGCAACAAATTGGATATACTTGCCAACCTGTTGTAAGAGGTTGGGGGTGCACCCCCAACCTGTTGCTTGAGCAACAGGTTGGGGAATATCCAACTTGTTGCACAAATCAATAATTTTCTTGATTTGTGCAATAGATTGGATATATCCCCCAACCTGTATAACTTGTTCTACAAGTCAAGAATTTTCTTAATTTGTGCAACAGGTTGATATACCCCCCAACCTGTTCCACAAGTCAAGAATTTTCTTGATTTATGCAACAGGTTGGATATATTCCCCAACTTGTTGCTCAATCCAACCTGTTGCACAAATCAAGAAAATTCTTGACTTGTGGAGAGCAGGTTGGATATATCCCCCAACATGTTACTTAAGCAACATGTTGGGGGTGCACCCCCAACTATATATCCAATCTATTGCACAAATCAAGAAAAATCTTGATTTTTATAATTTTCTTGATTTGTGTAATAGGTTGGATATATCGCCCAACCTGTTGCTCAAGCAGCAGGTTGGGCGATATATCCAACCTGTTGCACAAATCAAAAAAATTCATTAAATTTTGGTTGTATTTTAGGGTTAGGGTTTAGGGTTTAGGATTTAGGATTTAGGGTTTAGGATTTAGAGTTTTGGGTTTAGGGTTTAGGATTTAGTGTTTAAGAGTTTAGGGTTTAGGGATTAAATGTTTAAAGTTTAGGATTTACGATGGTTAAGATGTTTTGGTATTAATTGTTTAAAGTCTATGATGTAGGGTTCAGGTTTAATGCCTTCTCTGCTAGTTTTAATATAAAAGTTATTAAGTACTAATAAGCTCAATGATTATTTATTGTGTCTTTTTTTGACTTGCTAATCTATTTTTGTACATAAAAAAGGTATTCACCCTAACAGAGGGTATGGATGTGGTGTTATATAAGAAGAATGAAGTGGTGGCTTTTGGACGAATTCATAGTCTTGATCCTATGCATTAGGGAAAAAGGGAACTCATTTTGGGGCCCTGTAAGAAATTCACTATTTTTTGATTTATTTCTCTCCTAAAAGACCTCAAAAATAGTAAAATACGAAAACGTGGCTCAGATTTGTCAGTAAGGACTACAGAACTGTCAATTCAAAAAGGAATAAGATAATCTTTTGTCTGACTAACATGATTTTGTATTAAATATCCTCTTAGATTTTTTTTTGTTTACCAAAGATTCCGCATCTCTTTGGCCGACGTGTGCAGGTCTTTCATTAAGAGTCCATCACTGAACTTAATGATTGCAAGTTTTCAAAATATTCACATGGATACTGCCACACTTCCACGATTCATGTTACAAAACGACTATGAGATTGAAAAACAAACTTCGCAACCTGAGGAGCACAAAAAATGGCCGATACTAGTGAGTCACTATCTGAGAAGAAGCGATTACACCATCTTCACATCAACTTGGAAGAACAATATGCTCCAGCACAAAAAAGACGAAAGGATACGGTGCTGAATGCTCAACAGCGGGAAAATATGAGAAGAGAAGGGCTTCAACATATTGACTTATGGTGCGATGGAAGCATATATCCAAAATGTCAAGTAAAAAACTCTACACCTCCATTTGTCAATCCCACCACATTACTGAGGTTTGCCGGCGATGGACAAAATGGACTTCTTGGTTATATTTCAGCGTAGTCTGCATTTGCGGAAACGTATAAAATGATGTACCTACAAGAAAAGGGGGCCAAGATGGAGGAGATAGCCATTCGTGCAAAATTGGAGCAGCAGTTGCAGAATGAAATTGAGGAGCATTCAAAGAGTAAAAAAGAGTTGACAAGAGCAAGAAAGAAGAGAACCGTGCTTGGAGACAGACAACGTAGCAGGAAGATTAAAAACATTGCAAATTTGAAGGCTGGGACTGGTGGATGCAAGCGACGAATTCAGGAAGCAAGGTTAGATTGAAATTTATCATTTTGTATACTCAAAAAGGCTCTCTTCTAGACTATATCTATGTCGTTGATTGTCGCAAAATAAGAATGGAGGTGCTGAATAATATAGTCATATTGTGTTGTTATTACAAGAAATTATTGGAGCCTGCAAAAGAAAATATGGACCCGAACCTTCTTCCTGTTAAACAAATGAAAGGATTGCTTTCTTGCGGTGTAGCAAAAGGTTTGATTGAGGAAAAAAAATACAAAACAATCAAACGCAATGTTGTAGAGGACTTTGTATCCAATAATCAAGTTGATGGCACTATAATCCAAGAGGCTCTTGATGTTAGTGGAGTTAGCAGGAAGGGATATAGTTCGATTTTCCATGCGATATCCTCAACTTTGAAAGATCAAAGGATTAAACGAGTTTTACTGCCAAATCCAGCAACCGTGTGGAGGATAAGAGGTCATTTGAATGAAAGTATAGATGAATTTATTGGGCAATATATCCATATTGAAGAAATATTTCATGGTGTTAAAGGAACCACTGTGTATGATCCTTGGAACAATATATTTTTAGATCTGCAACAACTTCAAAAAAGAATGGTCGAGTTTTATGGAATAACATTTGAGGAGTGCAAAGGCATTTTGAAATTTGTTATCAAACTGGATGAGTGTGAGGTTGTAAAGGAAAAGAAAATGGAAAGAGTTACTATTACATTGATGAATGGAGCGATTGATACATCATTGACTGAAGCGAGTTCGAAGTATTTTAGTGTGCAGTCAGAGAAACACATATGGTGGTTAGGCTCGTTCCAGGTATGATCATGGGTTGTTTTATACTTGATTTTGGTCATTGTTTTCAAATCTGATATAGTAATACTTTTGTTTTCTATAATCTCACAGGTGAAGACCGAAGACCATGAAACACTAGATTGGGTGTTTCATCACACGGAAATACCAACAATAATCAAAAGACAAGTGCAAGGTGAGAATCTCCATGTTGCAGGAAAAGGTGATTTTCAAGTAGAGTGGCACATGGCCGGGGATCTTAAAACACTTAAGTGCATGTATAACATTAGTAAAGGAGGCAACTCAAAGTCTCCTTGTCTTTACTGCAAAGAATCAGCTCAAGTAATGGATTCAAAATGGTGGAAGAGAGCACCTAATAGAGATAAAGTTGACCCTGACTTCAAGGCCATTCTGGACATTCCACTATGTAATGTTCACATCTGCACATTGCATGGTCTATGTCGAATTATTGAGAAATTGGTATTTTTATATATTGGATTTGCTTGGAAACTCCGTCCCGAAAAAAATAGAAAGGATGCTCTTCAAGCATTGGAAAAAGTGTTATCCGATATAGATCTGCATGGAGGAGATGTTCAAATCACAAAGGATTTTAAAAAGTCTACCAATGGCAAGGAGGTACCAATCAAGCCCTCTATTGGTGGTGTTAAGGCAAGAAGATTCTTGTCTCGACCCAAACACAGTAAGCAAGTAAGGCAAGGTAGAGCAGTTTCAAAGATTAATTATGGATTGTGGAAGCAAGTCCATAATGCTGTGAAAGATCATGAGGCAGATGGGGAAGCACGAAATAGGAAGGCAGAGGTGTGGAGGTCTCTTGATCAACTCTTCATGTTCTGTGACAAAGTAACATGGACAAAGAGTGATTACAAGAACTTTGAGGAGGCAATTAAACATTTTGGAAAGTCAATGAAAGACGCGTGGACAACCTGCAATATAACTCACTACATGGTAAGGTTATGTCTTTTTCTTTTACTTAAGTGTGATCTTCTTTTTTTTTATTACTTACTATGCATTCTTATGTCTTACAGCATATCATATACAACCACCTTCCCTATTTTGTCAAAAAGTATGGATGCCCAGCTATTTGGTCTACCCAAGGCATGGAGAAGTCTCACTACATGGCACGTAATGCATTTTTTAGACACACACAACACTATGGAGGGAGTCAGAAGGCGAATAGTATGAAGGAAGTCTTCCAATGGTTTTACCGAGGCATACTACAAAGGCTGCATGCTAAAAGAAAAGTTGCTAGCTCCAAAATCAAGCTTGCTTTTCTTCTAGCCCAAAAGCAAAGACGAAGACAAGCTCTAGACAATTCAATTGCAGTAGAGAGACATAGACAGTGGAGGGAATCGAAGATATTTAGAAACCATAAATGGACAAGTAAACATGAATAGGACTCATTTGTAACTTATTGGTGTTATGTCCACATGTTTTCAAACTCATTCAATAGAAATTTTTTTAGTGGAACAAGTGACTCTTGGTGTTATGCATGAAAAAAATTTCAATGTGAAACATATGATCTGAACTTAATACAATTTGTTTACAATTTCAATATATTGTTCATTTAATATTTAACGACACCACTCTATGTAAATGTACAAATCATTTCATCATCAACTTATTAATCATTTATACAAGATCATACCAGATATCAAAGACTTTATACAAATCAGTTCAAATTTAATATAATGTTTGTGCTATATTCGATGACTAAATCCTATTTCTCCCAGGGCCTGTTGATCGGAACTCTCTTTTTGATCTTGATTGGAGTCTTTTTCTTCTTTATTGGCTTGATGTCGACTGTCTCTTTATCCTTTTCTTCAGCTCTCTCCACCTGTTGCTCTTCTTGGACTGTGTGGCCTGATGCAATCATGGGTGGCTCTCGAAACCTTACGAGCTGGTGTTTTCCATAGCCCTCCAGATATTTGGGGTCCTTAACACCACATGCTAATGCATAAGAAGTGTAAGACAAAAAGTAAGCGGCCCTAGAGGCCTGCTTATTCACATAATCTCCAAATATATCTATGGCAGACAACCTCTCTATCAAAATGATCTTTTCCTTTTGCCATGAAAGAGCATGTCCACCTAAAGCCCTGGACAAACATTTTAGGAAGTAAACAATGGCTTCTCCATTGTTGCTCAACTGCCTATGGTAAATCAAGATCTTGGCACTGCCTAGATCATGAATATAATGAGCTAGGCCTGACATTTTGCGAAACCCAACCTGCCTGCTTCCACTTGATCTCTGGAGGAATGTGTCATCCTCAATTTGTAGCTGCAACATATCAAAGGATTGGAGTGAGACAATACACAACCTACAAAACTAAAGTTAAGCAGAAGTCAAAGTATATGATTTGAAGTACCTTCTCATTTTCATCAGCAACAAGCAGTTCATCTTTCCAAAGATTTATCCCTCTCCCTTCTTGTACAGCCTCTTCTCTAGTCTTTTCTGTGTATAGTGCTGAGAGATTCATAGCTTCCTGTGTGAGCTGGAAGGCAGCTTCATCTGGCTCTTGGAACTTTTCAGCCTCTTTGAAACAAAATGAAAGGGCCTCTACAGGATCAAACATTGTTTCCAAAGCCAGTAGTGAATGGTCATCCTCTATGCCAACCTCCTTGTCAAGCCTTGAAGCCTGGGCAATAAGGGAAATGGCATAGTCCTCCCTCAAATCAAACATACACTCTATATCATGGAGGAAAACATAATCCTTTCCACCAATCAACACACCTGGAAGCATGGGCACTGCATAGTTGCTGCTCTGAACATCAAAATCTTCAACTGGCTCTGCTCCCCTCAGAGTTTTTTTCCTCAGTTGAACAAGGTCAAGAGCAGCCACTTGCAGCCCCTCATCCTGAAGGTTGATATCTTCTTCTTGCTCTGCCATTTCAGAGACCAAAGAAACATCCTCCTTTTCAGAAGCTTCAGATGTGTCTTCTTCTTCTGTTTCCTGCCCTTGTTCATCCAAAGACTCCTGATTGAAGACAATGTACATAAGAAATGCCATGCTCTCCTCTAGCACTCTGCACTTTCTGGTGTGCAAAGTACAGTTGAATTTATAGTGATCAGGCAGGCTGTCAAATCTTCTGCTCACATGGTACCTCAGCCTGTCATTGGAGACAATATGATTAAGGTGCACAAAAACCTTTTCACCTCCCACAATTCTTCCTGCCTCTGTCAGTTCTTTGAAGGCATCCCAATAGTCTGAAAGAAAATCTTTGTGCTGCTCCAGTACAGAGCTCATTGAGAACTCCATGTTGAAAATACTGTGGTATAAATGGAAGTTACTCTGAGCCTTGCATTTGTGAAGAAACTCAAATAGGAGCAAATCTGGAGAACTGTCCTCTTCTGGTTCCATTTGTTTTTTGATGGAAGAATCAGCACTCTGCTCCAGCCTCTTCTTTTTGCCTGTTCAAAAACTTATATACTATGAATTCTATATGCTGACATATGCAATCAGTGAATGCATTGTATATCACCAGATAATTCCTTCATGACATCTCATCACTCACCTGGTGATTGCTGTGGTCTAATTATAGCAGCAGAAAAGTCCAGCTTCCTCTTGAAAGGTGGGGCCTGGGAGCCAGCTGTTCCAAAACAAAAACATTTCTCATCATCAAGGAAGATTTTTACAGGGCTAAAGATAGCAAATTAATGAGGTAGAAGTGAGAAACAAATAATACACAGGAATTTGCAGCAAAATGCGATATGGGCTGTTTAGAGAATTGTAAACCACTCTCCTCGCATTTTGTTGCAAATTCTCAAATTCTGTTCATGTGCATGTCAAATCAAGAACTTGGTTCATCTCAGTGATTCCTGGACACTATGATCTCATATGCAAGAGAAATAATGGAATGAGTGAAACTATTCATGAGGAATGTGTCAACAACAGGAATTTGCAGCAAAATGCGATATGGGTTGTTTAGAGAACTATAAACCACTCTCCTCGCATTTTGTTGCAAATTCTCAAGTTCTGTTCATGTGCATGTCAAATCAAGCACTTGGTTCATTTCAGTGATTCTTGGACACTATGATCTTATATGCAAGAGAAATAATGGAATGAGTGAAACTTTTCATGAGCAAGGAGTCCACAACAGGAATTTGCAGCAAAATGCGATATGGGCTGTTTAGAGAATTCTAAACCACTCTCCTCGCATTTTGTTGCAAATTTCTTGTTTCTATTCATATCAACCTACAATCTAATTTCTAGGTAATTTACCACATTGTGGAAGAAAGATGGAGCTGAGTGAAGACATTGGGACATCAAAAATCCAATGGATGGAAGAAATAAATGTTGAAAAACATTGAAACCAAACTAGAACTCTGACCTTTTTTTTCCTTTTCCATGCTGATTGAGTTTTGCACTGGTAAATCTCCTGCTCTTTCTCTAGCTTGAACTTTACACTCTAGGTAACCTGGAGATCTGGCAGTACTGTCTTCAGGCAGGTTGCAGTCTGGATGGAGTGTGCTGGGTAGGAAAGGATCAGAGAGAAAGGATCAGGAGAGAGTCGTGGCAGGGATGAGAGATTGGAATCCAGGGGAGGGAAAAGTGGTTGTGGTATTGATGATGAAATCATGAATGGCACAAGTTCCAAGGAATAAAGTGTACTTTCACACGTGCCAAATTTCAAACTCCAAGAGATCTGGGTCCCATCCACACGTGTGAAAAACGACTAGATTCCACACGTGTGGGATTTAGTGATTCTTTAATTCTATTTGCACTTCTTTGTGGTATCCTGTTTTAGAACTCTTGCCCTCCAGTCTCTGCTCTCTTGCCTCCCTACCTCCATACTCTGCAGCATCAGCATCTTGTCCAGCAGCACAGAATCATCCTCAGCACAGATTACTCCTCAGCAGCACAGCACATCCACAGATAGATTCCAGGTCAGTAACAATGGGTTCTCCCCTTAGTCTCTGCAATCTTTTTGCCTAAAATAGAAAAAATACATACTGTATGGAAATGCATAGACTCAAACCAAGACAGAGAAATCACTGTAGGAAAGCAGATCTTCAAGTGTGATATTTGCATGTGATCTTCTTGCATAACCTCCATTCATACTGTATTTGGTTGGAGAAACATAGAAATCACTGTAGGAGTGCACCAGCATGTCATTTAAAAAATTTGCAGCAAAATGCGATGTGGACCTGTTTGAAATTCCAAACTGCTCATATCGCATTTTATTGCAAATTTCTCTATTTGGCTTCTTCCACCCCTATGATTGCCTTCTCTTTGTGAGAACATGTTCTGGTTTTTTGACTTCCATAGCTGTAATCTTCTTGCATAAACTCCATTCATACTGTATTTGGCTGGAGAGACAAAGAAATCACTGTAGAAGTTCACCAGCATGTCATTTCAGAAATTTGCAGCAAAATGCGATGTGGACCTGTTTGAAATTCCAAACTGCTCATATCGTATTTTATTGCAAATTTCTCTATTTGGCTTCTTCCACCTCTGTGATTGCCTTTTCTTTGTGAGAACATGTCTGGTTTTGTGACTCCCCTTAGTCTCTGCAATCTTCTTGCCTAAAATAGAAAAATTACATCCTGTATGGAAATGCATAGGCTCAAACCAAGACAGAGAAATCACTGAAGGAATGCAGATCTTCAAGTGTGATATTTGCATGTGATCTTCTTGCATGACCTCCATTCATACTGTATTTGGTTGGAGAAACATAGAAATCACTGTAGAAGTGCACCAGCATTTCATTTAAAAAATTTGCAGCAAAATGCGATGTGGACCTGTTTGAAATTCCAAACTGCTCATATCGCATTTTATTGCAAATTTCTCTATTTGGCTTCTTCCACCCCTGTGATTGCCTTTTCTTTGTTAGAACATGTTCTTCATGTCTGTGATCTCTTTCCAATCCTTTGTATGCAGTTTTTCAGAGTGATGGCAAGAACCAAATCAACTGCAAGGCAAGTTGGCAAAGGACCAGGTCTTGCAGCAACAGCAGCTGGGACAGGTTCCAAGAAGTTTAGTGTGCCTCCAAAGGGAAGAGCTTCACATGGCAGGAAGGGTAAGCCAATGAGCTTGCTCAAGCAAAAGGCCAAAAGATTGAATAAGGGTGCAGGTGTGCTAAGGGAAATAAGGAGGCAACAGAAAGCCATAGGTTTTGCAATACCCAAAGCCTACCCTTTCAAAGACTAGTGAGAGAAATTTGTGACAGTTGGAACCTTGGGTTCAGGTGGAATAGAACTGCCATTCTTTCCTTGCAGGAAATGGCAGAGGATTACCTGGAGAAATATTTTGAGGATGCAATGCTTGTAGCAGCCCATGCTCACAGGGTGACTTTGATGGCCAAAGATTTCAACACTTTGTCCAGAGTGAGATGGAGATATGACAAGCTGGTTCATCCTGTGGAATGGCAGGACATCAAAATGAGAGATATATTGCTAATTCCACCTACAAGGAAGGTCAAGGTTGATGAGGTAAAGGTTGTTGAGGTAACACACTCAAAGAACACCAGAGGGAAGGCTGCTTATGAGGACTCACTGAAGCAGCAAATAAAAGAAACAAAATCTGTTATAGATGTGGAGACTGGAAAGAAGGAGCTACACATACATAGAAGGTTGAAGGAGCTGGGCGGGCCCTGATGTAGTTGTACATATTGAGGATGAAGTTTCAGTCAATGATTTTGATTTGACAAAACAATGCTTAGCAGCATTGGCTAACAAGAATGAGTATTGCTCAGATACTATCATTCTTGCAATGCTCTAGTAAGTGTCTTTAAATTTTACATTTTTTGCAAATCAATCCTCCTTGTAACTCTTTCATAACCTACCCTAATTATGTTCTGATCCTATGTAGCATGATGAGAAGCTGGCTTCATCCCTCTGTACAACATACAGTCCATATTGTTGATCCAGCCATTTCTTCTAGATTAAGAGATGCAAAGGAGACTCCCATGAGTATTTCCAGCTGGTTCAAACACTGCAATTTTGAAGTAATTGACATTTTGCTACTTCCATATCATAGCAGGTATGTGGGTGACTACTTCTTTTAAGATTCTTCTTTAATATTGGGAACTCTTGTAGCCTTTCATTTTCTTATGCTTTTTTCCTTATGCAGTGACCACTGGAGTTTTGTGTCTATTGACATCCAGCAGAAGCAATGCTTTCTATTCAACTCTCTAAAAAACACACACAGAGAGCTGAAATTGTAAGTACTGTGTGTGCTTTTTGAACTCAAAACTTCATTATTTTGATACCATACTAACTAAATTATACATATTGCAGTTGTATTAGAAGGCTATTAGATGCATTGGATCATTGTCCTCCAAATGTCTCTCTGTTGGATTCAATAGAGCCATTAAGTCTAGAGGTAAAAAGTCTATTAAATGCTATGTCTTTGAACTTATTGAATAATTTTGTTTTGTGCTGATGCTCACAGTTTCTAACATTTTTTTCTAACTGTACAGACACCACAACAAAATGATTCAAGTAGTTGTGGATGGAGGGTGCTGATCAATGCAAAATATATACTTTCAAGCTACTTTGAAAAGGAACAGCCAGATCTGGTAAGGAAAAATACTTTTCATTTAGCTTGAAGATAATTCATAATGATACAAAGTGTTCTAAATTATCCTCTGCCATTGCAGATGAAAGAGGATAGCTTCAGCCCCAACTATGTACATAATTTTAGAGCTCATACAATTTGGAGGTTTTTGAGCTATGCCTCCCCCAAACCTATTGTAGCAGCTACTGTGGAGCTGGGTGAAAGCTCTAAAGTACAAGAAGGTGTCATACACCTTGATCCCACATATGAAGCACCTAATGTTGAGGACCAGAAGCCAATTGAGCAATCACAGAGTGCTGAGGAGGAGCATACACAGGAGCAAAGACTTGCTGCTGATGTTGAGGAGAAGGTGGAGAAGCAGCAAAGAGAGGCTTCTGGGGTAGTGGAGGAGACAGGATGGAGCACGGACAGGATGGAGCAGCAGAGAGAAGATCCTCCAGAAAATGTAGAGCAGCCTCTGGATGAAACTGTACATAAATAGAAAATGGATGTTAGAAATATGTTCTACAGATTCAGCTAAACAATTCTGTACAAAATCTTACTTGATTGAATACAAAACCTTTCTTTATGGAGTATGTGTGATCTCAATTTTAAAATTTTCTATGTCTTTGCATTTAACTGAGCTCTCTCTTCTTCTGAGTAACTGCAAAAAAGCAATATGAATTAGAGTGGTAAATTAAACTAATAGCAATGCTTAAAAGAGACTAGGATAAATCAGATGGTGTACCTTTCTGTTCTTTGTAGATAAATAAAAAGTCGTTTGAGATAGAACCTTCAGTCTCAAACAGAATGTCACTGCGTAGTTGAGCTAGGGAGCAACATTCTCTTAACGAGATATTGGCTACCACATCACCATTCTCAAGAACATCAATATCAATAAGTGTATTTTGTGCACCAAACGACTCTTCATCTTGGTCCATTGGGACAAGCTTTGAGCCTAGCATTCGACTGCGCTTGTAATAAAAAGAGAAAATAAAATTTTGTGATGCAACCATGTACTTCAGTTGCATAGAAGGTTGGACCACCTCACAAAACACTGAACTACATGTCTTCTTATCCCAACCTTTATCCAAAAATTGTGGCATGCATGCCGAATTTGTTGCTTTAACTGTGAACATTGTTTTTGAAACCTTTACTGGAAAGGTATTAAACAAGTCTACAAAAACTGTGAGAGGCATGCACAAAGAAATTTTTACTATCCTAGTGGCAATATTGGGCCTCAGAGCTTTCTGTACTTCTGTAAAAGGCTTCGCCCTATATGCCTCTGTAACACTAGAATGTGGGTGAGGCCAATCCACCGAATTCCACGCCGGAAGGTCTTGTTTTATTAATACACCATGTGTGTTAGCTTTGTCCAGCAACTGATAAAAATGATCAGTAAAAAATATACCCGATTGAGCTAGCTCTGTTGCACATCGACCTTGGTATTGTTGTTCTCCTATCGATCCATGCAGAACATCTATAAATCCCAGAATACAATCGATGTTTTGCCATGTCTCATACGATGAAGGATATAAATCTGAAATAAAACAACACAAGAATGTCAATAAGTTAAGAGAGAAAGCTTCATCTTAAAAATCCATACACCTCATGAAGGAAAAAACCACAATAGAAAAATATACAATTAGGCCTGTGTTGCGGAAGATTTTTTGGATAGTCTCGCAAGACAAGTTCTTTATGCATGTACACGTGCTGAATCAAAACTTCTTTCACAGATATCTTCCCTTTGGTGATTTTAAAATCTCGTACTCTTCCCTTCCACGATGCCAAGAAAATGTTTTTTGTCTGGGGTCTTTTTCTTTTGCTAGGTTGCATGAGCACCCATGCTCCTTTCGAAACACTAAACCTTTCCCAAGTTCCTTCTATTTTGACTGTACTTGAATTCTCTACCGACGAAATAGAAGAAGCAGGTCGACGGGGTAAGGATGTTTGGTATAATTCTGCCTTCGTAGCATTATCATCCACAGAGCGTCTTGCACAAGAACGGCCGTGGTTTTGGTTCACCATGGAGATTTTCTGAATCTGTAACAATAGCAAAGTAATGTAACTAAGATAACAATTTGAAGTTTCAAGAAAGAGAAAGTGGGCAAACAGACAGTTGACGAGAAACATCTTACTCTACGCCAAACAGGATCAAGGGAGCAGTTTTGGAAAAGGAAGGCTGTTGCACAATGAGGCAATGGTGTAGAATGGTAGACCTTTCGCACGAAAGGCGGCACAACACTTGAAAATTCAAAGGAAGGTGGAAGCGGGAAGGATCTTGTCAGATAAAATGTCAGTTTAGATTCTATTGTCTTGTCCAAAGATCTTCTACGAATAAAAAATCAATCTCCTCATTAATGTAGCACGCTTGTACTTACATTAAGTATTGTTTCTTTTTTCTATTTTCTCTTATTTTCGTGAATTTTCAACGTTACGTTGGCCTTCTATTGATTGGTTGAGAGCTTATTTTTCCAAACCGTAAAAGGCCCCAAAATGAGCTCCCTTTTTTCCTAATGAATGTATGTCATTTCCAACATTGTGGTGAGAGAAGATGTGTAGTCATAATCACCAACGTTGTAAATCCTGAAGTGCATTTAAAATATCCACATGGAGACTTTGAAACATTGGGAGATATCTTACAATGTGACATATTTGATATGCAAGCACACAGAATGCTCTGGGACCAAGATGAAATTGTTCCAAAGACATACTTTCAAGATATCAAGAAAACTTATTTTGGGGGGAAAAAAGTAGAGATGTTATCTTGCTTCGGAGAAGTTTTAGCAATTGGCAACTTTAAGGGCTATGCTCAGAGTTTTCTCTGTATAGTGGAGATAATTAAGTTGACTAGTGCAGGTGTCATTCAAAATGCAATGGATAGTACTTCACATCTAGACGTCCATAATACTACATCTCATCTACAAGTTCATAGTACTTGTAAATGGGGATTAGCTTTCTTGAAATCAAGTTTTCCCAAGACAGTTTCCTTCAATGTCATGGAAGACACAACGGAATATTATTAGAAGAAAAGGACTATAATACAAATGGGATCCAAATTGATAAGAAGCTATGGTAGTGATCAAGAGTATCATAGTGGCATGCTCACAGGTATTGAGGACATTATAGTAACAAATGTTGATGCAGAAAAGGTTTCTTGTATTGCAAGTGACTCAAATATACTCACTGGTATAGAAGACTTGTCTGGTGTTACAAGTGACTCGAACAGGCTCACTGGTATAGAAGACTTGTCTTGTGTTGCAAGTGACTCGAATAGGCTCACTGGTATAGAAGACTTGTCCTGTGTTGCAAGTGACTCGAACAGGCTCACTGGTATAGAAGACTTATCCTATGTTGCAAGTGACTCGAACATGCTTATTGATATAGAAGACTTGTCTTGTGTTGAGAATAATAAGATGGGACCACAAAGAAAAATACACTCAAAGATCGATGGGATAAGTGATGCAATAACAGGAATTGATGATATTAGTGACAATGATCATGATGTTACCACTCGAATGCAGGGCAAAGGGGGCAGAGAATCTGAGACTTGTCATGTTGTTCGTAATATTGTTGCTAGCATGCCAGAGAATATAGATGGGAGAATCTTGAGTTACGAAGGAGAAAGAGTTCAACCACAAAATTCAAGAGGCATTGGCAACAAATTGACATCAATGAACATGTCTACCAGATTGTCATTTCCAAGATATTATAAGGCATCAAATAATTCTCAAGCCCACATAGCATTTGATTATAGAGATGAAGATTCAAGGGAAATGGATTCGAGGTTCGATGGTCTTACAACTGGAAAATGCAAGACACTATTTACAAAAAGAAAGTATGTGAGTCTGAAGAGGCAAAGAATCATGGCATCAATTCCAAAACCAAAGAGACATGTAATGTTATCCGAGGAGAATATGGAAAGGATGCTTATGCGAGCTTGTTGCAAGAGACTTTGCATTAGAAAAGTTGGAAAAGATGATTGTGCAGCCATACGCCTTGGTATTTGGAGTAAGAGCGCCTAATAGACATAACTATCTTCTTCAAGAGTTTTCATGCTTTCTTCATCAAGGCACTGATCAAGATTTGAGCACAAGACACTATAAACCTAGATTGAAACCCATGGTTAATGGGAGACCCATTGGCAATCGAGGATATCAATGGTTAATTAGACTATCACATGGCACATACTGGACCATTTGGGCAGAGGTGAAAGAAAAAGTAGTTCATACAATTCATGGATATACCTACAAGCCTAAATGCCATGGAAGCACTATAAATGCAACCGCAACATTAAAGCAAGTTCTTGAAGACCATGCATTACCATAGCCTCATCTTCAACAAACAATGCTAGATGGACATGTCGAATGTCAACAACATCTTCCTTTGGGAATGACAAAGAAGGTCATCCTAGAAACTGTCAATAAAACTTTACAAGACAGAGACGAGAGCATGATTTCACGGTCAACCTTGTACAAAATTTGGCGTAGAGATTTTTGCCATGTCAAGACACCATCAAAGCAAAGGATGTCGAAATGTAAGACATGTGATGAATTTAAAGTGCCATTGAACATAGTAAATGTGAGCAGCAATGAGGAAGATATATTAAATGGCGATCAATCCATTTATGTCATGTGTAGGATGCTCGAAAGTTGTATGCTTCTTGGAGAGAGGAAGCTATTTCACATGTCGATAAGTCCATGTGCATCACCATTGATGGCATGGACCAGAATACAACAACTTTGCCACGATATAGACGTATCCCACTGGCATTGGATGGCAAACGTGGACTAAAAACACACTTGTGTGGAGTATTAGTACATGGTTACCGAATCTTTTGTGATGTATGGATTGATAGTTTGCATGACCATGATAGTAACCAGGTTGTTACATCAATCATGAAAGCAATAAGAAAATTCAGAGATGCTCGTGGATGTTTACCTGACACATTGTGAATACAAGCTGATAATTGTTGGAGAGAGAACAAGAATAAATATATATTTGCTTTATGCTCTATGCTGGTTGGTTTGAATATATTTGAAGAAGTGGAAGTTGGTTTTCTTCTTGTCGGCCATACACATGAAGACATAGATCAAATCTTCAGTGTTATCTCTGGTGAGCTGAAGTCAATGGATGTTTTGACAATGGAGGATATGCTATTTTGAATTGGGAAAAAAATGGATCTCGCAAGGAAGAATCAGAAGTGGCTATCTTAGAGAGGATGGTAGATTGGAGAGCATTCATAGAGCCACATTTACAAACAGGAGATGATGCCCTAATAGGACACACAAATCCACACTACTTTCGGTTTCACATGCATAACAATATTCCAGTGATGCAATGGAAGCACTACTCAGTAGATGGAGATCATTTATGGAGTGAGTCATATGCTTTATTACAAAGAATAATTCCATTGGAGGAAACTAGATTTGTTCTTGCAAAAAATAGATTGATTGAATGATGGAGGCAACCACATATCTTTTTCCATGTAGACATGTTGCACTTTTGCAAGCCATCCTTTCTTCCCAAACTTTAACTTCAAGATGCAGCCCTTCCACTCATGCAAGATATAACCTCTCTTGCTCTTGGGAAGCTTATGTGGACCTTTGGCCAATCCTTTCATCACTATCCAGTCATTCAAGCTATAGGTGCAAGGGATTCAGTCATCCAATGCATTTCTGGTGTTGTGGAAGGTCATAGCATTGCATGATCTTGTAGCCTTGCTCCTCACCATGCTTGCAGAGGTTACACTAGCAAGAATGGGATAGTCAATCTCCTACATATGGCAATACAGCTCCAACAGAGGCACAAAAGAGGGAGAAGGAGAGGGATAGAGCAGCACGAATAGAGGAGAGAGAGAGGGGAGAGGGAGAGAGAGAGAGAGAGGGGGGGGCAAGGGGGGGGGGTACCCAGCCTTAGATGGATCGACAAACAGAGAGAGTCAACCAAGTCCTCAAAGACATTCTTAGAATGTATTGTATGGACAAAAGGAGTCCATGGGGAGAGTATCTCCATTTGGTGGAATTTGCTTATAATAGCACAACTCTCAAGATGACCCTGTTCAAGGCCTCATACGGCCAAGCTTGCTTTTTGCCCACTGTGTGGTGTGATCTTGTTAGTAAGGTTGAGATTTGCAAAAATATTCTTGATGAAATACAAAAGGAAACTCAAAAATAAAAGAGCATCTTCGAATAGCCATCGATTGTCAAAAGAAGTATGTTGACAAACATCGAAGTGAAAGAAAATTTAAAGAAGGGGATTGGGTCTCTATCAAGGTGAAGGCTCATATGTCCTCAATTAAATTTAAAGGAAAGAGGAAAGTGGAACTGAGGTATCATGAAACTTTTCAAATCATAACTCAAATAGGCGATCAAGCATATTGCTTATAACTACTAGAGAAATATAAATTATAAGGTCCATTTCATGTTTCATGTGAGCTTGCTAAAGCAATATATATCCGATGACTCTCATATCCTAAAAATTGATGAAGTCATCAACTCTGATGGCACATTTGATATTGAACCGAAAGAAATCATTGAAGTTAAGTAAACCCCTTTGAGAAGAGAGTCATTTGGGAGTATTGGATTAAATGGAAGAGGTAACCATTGGAAGAAGCCACATGGTTGACTGAAACTAAGCTCAAGAAATAATTTCCCATTTTTCAAGGATGAGGACATTATTGGTCCCTTAGGAGGTGAGAGTGTAGCATACCCCCTTGAAAACCCAGGGAAAGAAGATGGCTCTGACCCCTGCTTGAGTCTCTACTATCTATTTGGACAAAAGAAAAAAAACAATTATGCTAAAACCCCATGAAAAGAGGATCTTGAAAGACAATAAATAGGTGCACTATTTTTTTTTAAATTTTATTAGATTTCTATAAGAAAGGATGAATGGGGGGGGAAGCATTAGAAGAGAGGAAAATTTCATGGAGAATTGCATAACGAACAAACTTTACCCTAGGCGTTGGTCAAGAAATATGCGGATGGGATATGAAATATAATAGGTTCTCCTATGTAATGACAAATAGGATCAAGGGGAGGGAGAGGTTTTAAGGCAAAGGGAGGTTATGGAATTGAGAGTAATGAAGAGATAAGGGAGGTAGATGATTTTCTTTTCTAGTTTTTTTCTAATCCCTTTGTTTTTGCATGCAAGGTATGTGAGGGACATGAGCCAAGACACCGAAGCTAGGCCCCCACACTTGCCTCAGTTACTCATGCAAACTTAAGCTAAGCCAAGGAGCCTAGGCTTTAAAAGAGGCTACAAGGTGAAGGTAAATGATGGGAAGCATCATCATGAGCCTGGACTACTCCTTTCCTCATTTGTGTGACCTTGAATGAGGAGCTGAGACCCTCAATCGATAGTGAACATCCATTAGGCTAGGAGAACCTTTTGGGAGGCAAGGTGCCCTATGGGGAGGAGAGTAGAGCCCTAGGCAACTTCCTAAAAACCAGGAGGTGGAGTAAGGGGAGGCTGGGAGGCAGGTCAACAGACAAAGGCCACAAACTGTGTGGAAAGAGACCACAAGCAACTCTTATGTAGACTTGTAATCATAAGCATAATGTTTTGAGTCATTGTTTCAAATCTGATTTATTATCTCTTGTGTGAACTCTCCTACTTTAAGGCTGCAGTTAGGTAATTGTATCGTAAACTGTAAGTATCTTCATCTCCATGCTAGGAAGTACTAGGAAAAGAACTACAACAATGCTCGTACTGGCTATCGATGATATTCCTTGCGACCTCTAATTAGATCAACATACTATCTCACCCGGCTAGAATGGAGTCCTTACTCTACAACCCTACAAAGATTCCAACGCATCTACCCATCGTGATATCTTCTTGTGCATTTAGTAGGGGTTGTGGACCTCTTGACTAGCGCTGGTTTGCTCTAGGGGCTCCTCCATGGATGTTTTTTATTGAAGCTATGCTTATATATTAATATAAAATCTTAGTGAAAGTTTATCAAGCTTATTTTTGTAGTTTCACAATATTGATAGATTGTAGTACACTTTTCTATATTTTCTTTTGAATTTTGAAGTAAGAAATATAATCTTGGCAAAAATTTACTTTCTTTTGCATAAAAGTTTCAAATCTTGTCGAATGTTTCAAACATTTATTTCTATTAGGGCATACAAACTTTCGATACCAATCATTACAAGTTTAGCTTCTTAACGAAACTAATTTGAAAAAAGCATCCATGGGCTCCTCCATGAAGATAAAATTGACATACAAGATTGCTGACTTGAGTAGACTGCTGACCTGAGTCAGTGACGTTCTTCTAAGTAGCAGTAGTTTGGATATGACTTCGCGATGGTGAAAGAACGTGCATGTATACTGCAATCATTGAACACAAGATCATTCAACACATTTAAGGATGACATAGCTTCATATGCCAGCATGATGACCACAAATGTATTTTGTGTGCAGGCAACGCATTGGACAAACTCCAACTGACTTAGATTTCTAGGATTCAATCGTAGCAGTATACAACAATCATTGAACACATACAAGGATGACATAGCTTCTTATGCCACCATGATGGCCGCAGCTATACTTTGACTCAAGGAACTGGCATGTCACACAAATTGCCTTCGCGATGGTGAAAGAACGTGCCTGTATACTACAATTATTGAACACAAGATCATTCAACACATATAAGGATGACATAGCTTCCTATGCCAGCATGATGGTCACAAATGTACTTTGTGTGCAAGCAATGCATGGGACAAACTCCAACCGACTCAGATTTCTAGGATTCAATCGTGCCAGTATACTATAATCATTGAACACAAGATCATTCAACACATACAAGGATGACATAGCTTCCTGTGCCAAGTTCCAACATGATGGCTGCAACTATACTGAGACAAAACTCCAACCGACTCAGATTTCTAGGATTCAATCACGCTTTCACTTGTCAAAGCCTCGGAATTACAATGTACTATAAGAAAAGCACCAACTTAAAGTTTACACAAGACTATTTTGAGAACGGCATCGAATGCTTGATGACAAGATACGATACAAATTCATCAACAGACATGGTCATCATTAACATTTACAAGTCACCGTCCACTAAAACTAAGCCGCTCTTAATGATAATTGAACGTACACTAAAAACGTTCGGAGAAAATGCAGACATATACATTCTTGGGAACTTCAACATTGACTTTTGTAGAACATCATCACAGACAAACGAACTCAGACACTTCATGTCTGGCAATCGTATGACAGAATTGGCACCCACAGGAGCTGGATTAAATGTGGACCATATTTGGACTAATTCACCTACAGACTCTAGCGACTATGGAACCAAATTGTGAGATCACTCTCTTATACACTACATTCACAATGGGAAGGCCACATTGTCAAGGAACCTTGTTTTCAAATATAGTTATAAAAAACCTTCAATCGCTCTCCAATGTGATAATCAATATTTTGTGTGAACACGAGGCTAAGCATCGTAGGGGACGCCGCATGTGCATGCAACTCTTGTTTTTTGAAGTTTAACAGAACAACACCGACATATTGTCAATCAAACCAACTGGACCGGTGTTGCACCATCCCATCTCCCTCCCGCAATCTTCGTTCATTCTCACTTTTCTATTCTCTTCGATCGTAGCGTACATTTGGAATTGCCCGCACACTCACGCATCCGCACTCTCTCACCCTGCTTTAATCCGTCACCTTTCATCCTCAATCGCTTCCCGAGTAAACGACACTGCAGCAATGAAAGCGCCCTCTTGCTTGCCGCCGTTGCAGACGTTTAGGAGCTACGTTGGGCAGGACTGAGGCCACCCCTGCACACAGCTTTTATGGCACGAGAATCTCTCTCCAAATGCAATTTCGATCTGAGAGGACGACGATTTGGACGTAGCAGTTAGCAGCCATAGCGTTGGAGGTTGAACGGAAATGAATCCGGATCCATCGGGACCATTCGTGTTGCTCATCGCAAGCAGTTGCTGCGAGCCTTTGAGCATCTGCAGGAATGAAGACGGAGCCGTAACGATCAAAATAGTAGCCATGATGTTCATTCAAGTTGCGTGGGCGACGGGGTTGTGGGGCGGCTGTCTACAGATAATGACACAGGCTGCCTCGGACGCTTGGCTTAGCGGATTGCTCAATCTTGTGATGAGTTCCTTTTCCTCAGGATTCGGCTTAGCCGCCGGCCTCGTGTACCTGCAATCTGAGTATGAAGCTCGTTGCTTTCCAGATGCATTGTGGAGCCGTTTTCCCTTTGCGGGGCTGATAGCGACGACGGTGGCGTTCTGCATCCTCGCCACTCGTATGTGGACACGCCAAAAGGCAGAAGCAGAGTCGACCCCATGCTTGCTACCGGATGTCGAAACTGGCGCTAGTGATACGGACAACGTCGAACAAGAAGATGCAGTCCAGCTTGACAGCCTCTTTTATTCTGATTGGTTTTGCACACGACAGGTCTCCTCTGCTGAGCACTGGTTAACCTACAGCTTGCTTGATTTCCAGAAGATTTTAGTGGAAGAGAGCCATTAGCACGACGGGATTTCACATCTTTGTAGACCGTCAATATTTGTGTTGACAATTATTTTCCGTGCAGGAGAGCCGTGCTAACGCGTACTCAGCCCTGATCGCAGTCTTCCTAGGCGCTTCGCAAATCCCCTGTACCATGGGGCCAATGGTGGCCGCTTTGACATTTCGGCAATTCTTCAAAGGACTAGCGGCAGTAGCCCGCGCTGCAACGCGCAAACAGGTGATCATTAAACAGCACCAGAGCCAATTTCACAACTACTGTTTGTTTGATTCGTTATTTGAAAGATTGGTTGATGAGAAATTACAAATCAAGATTGGTTGGATAGGCAGGACAGGTCTCCTCGAGGTTCAGGATGCAGCTGGCTGGCGAGCTGCTGTGGAGCTTCCTATCCGCACCTTGTGGGGTTGCTGTGGGGATGAGCATCATATCAAGCGCAGGCAAGGATGATGAAACTACTGCATTTGTGGAGGTCTTGTTGCAAAGGGCGGCAGCTTTCTTGCTGGCATTTGAATCGTGTGAGGATCTCTTGTATAAACACAATTGTTTGTGCGATCGAATCCGCTGCAACTTCAAGCCTGCAATCCGCGCTCTTTATTATCAGGCAGTCTTTCTTGGAGCTGGCATCATGCCCCTCATGGTGACTTACGCTCATGCCATACTCTGCAAATGGAGGGATCACATTGATCAACTAACATTGTATTTTCCTTTGCTGTAAGTAATGTAGGCTAAAATTGATCTCCATACAAGACCAGCAATCTCTTGCTTCTTGCAAGCATTTCCTGTAGATTCAGGCTCTCCTTAGAGTCATGTGTCCTTTTCAACTCTAAGGGGTTTCACAAACAAGTATTTGCTAAGGGGTTTCACAAACAAGTATTAAGTGAGTGCTGAAAAGAGGGTTTTCCCCCTGCAAAAATGCTCTATAGCTAAGGCATATCGAAAACATATTTCAAAGGTTTTACTTTGAATGCATATGTTGAGGGGTAAAGGTATCTCGAGAGACCTACATTTGCTATACTACCATCTAGCTCTTTTGCAATTCATAGTTGCATTTTTAGATTTGGAATGCATACATTTACATCTTATTTATATTCAATAATGATCGAGCTCAAGTTTTATAGTTTTCTTTATGTGGACCATGTAACTATGACTCGAAACACGATCAATACCCTATTATTAGATGTACTAAAGGAACGAATAGGATCACAGACAACATAGGCATAGTCTAGCAAGATCCAATTCTCCATGTAAATTTCAAGGGGAGTGTTTTATAACCAAGCTAGTAATGGTTAGGTACTGGCCCCTTTTTATACACTAAATAAGGCATTGCCTGCAAGAGCTAGTAACTTGAACTATTTAGACTTTAACATAACATGGAAGTCACTTTTGCTGTACTTATAACATATTGTCACATGGACTATGACCATATATCATGTATTCTCCCTTGAACTCAAATTCATGGTTGTCTCTTTTAGAATTTCCCAGTACATTCCCTCACAATCAAGAACATGCATAAGAAGTTTACTTAATTTAGAGAAAATATTTATTTATGCTCTAATTATTTAAAGTAATAAACATTTGTGCTAACTTGTGTGTGTGTATGTGTGACATGCATTATATGCTTGTGTGCTTCAACATGTGCATATATGTGTGCCACGTACCCATTCCTAGTTCAAGATTGAACTAACCACAATGCTGAACAAAGCTAATGCTTCAACCATTAATGACAAGATTTCAAATAATTGCAAGGCATGAAATCAATATTAGCCCATTGGCAAGTTCAAAATTTTCATTGCTTTCCAAAAAGCAAAAAATTATTACATAATCAATACAAGACTAAGGGCCATAATCCTACCATTTTTATGCAAGAGCTAGATTGCATTCCTAGGGGGGGCACTAAGAAATATGTAAGATAGCATGTGCGATCAACAGAAGGAGTTTTATATTTTTATGGATTTACAGAAAATATACATACATAAGGGGTTTTTTAATTCAAAAAGTGAAAATTTCCATACATACACTACAAGGCATAGGCCCTTTTCGGACGGAAGTGTCGACCTTTTTTACACTAAAAATTTTTTTTGATGGGTGTAAAGGTCGGTATTTACGTTGCTATAAGCATCGAAAAAGAACGGTCACTATATAAGCGTCGCTATATAGCGACACTCGTAAACATCACTATATAGCGACACTGGTAAACGTCGCTATATAATGACATTGGTAAACGTCGCTATATAGTGACGATTAATAGAAGCTAAAAAAAACATTAGTGGGGCTAAATAGGGCATAGGCCCTTTTCCATACATACATAAGGGGTTTTTTAATTCAAAAAGTGAAAATTTCCATACATACACTACAAGAGTGAAAATTTCCATACATAAGGGGTTTTTTTATTCAAAAAGTGAAAATTTCCATACATACACTACAAGGCATAGGCCCTTTTTTGATGGAAATGCTGACCTTTTTTATACTAAAAAGTTTTTTTTTGATGGGCGTAAAGGTCGATATTTACGTCGCTATAAGCGTCGAAAAAGAACGGTCGCTATATAAGCGTCACTATATAGCGACACGCATAAACATCGCTATATAGCGACACTGGTAAACGTCACTATATATCAAATGAGCCGATATACAAAAGCATATATATGGTGAAGTATATGCAAACTACTACTAATACTACTACTACTACTACTCGTCCGAATCGTCATCCTCGTCCTCATCGCGCTGGCTTGATCCTGGCCCTCGTAAGCTGCACCTGATCCTTGGCCCTCATCGAAGCCGTGTAAGCCTAATCCCTCATCATCACCGCTCACCTCTGCTGATGGGACGTTCAAGCTTTGATTCTAAGAGTGAAACCATATTAATTGGAAATTAGATTAGAACTTAAAGAATAAAACAGTTTAAAATGAGATTACAATTAGGAATAGACTTATACCCTGCGAGCAGCCACCTTATCCCAATCGGCTGTCACTCCCAATGCCTCCTGCTCAATAAACCACGGCTTTATTCCTATGCAAAACGCACATCTCGTCTCTATGTCTATAGGAAGGTAACCCATCACAGCTTGCTGTGGGCCCAATTTATGAGAGTTAGATAAAGTGCATGCAATATGTAGTAAAACAAATAGAACAATATATTAAATGAGAAGAAGTAGACTTACCATGGTTGCCTCGAACGCCAACCGTCTACTTGCACCAAAGTGCGAAGTACCTATGGAGTCCAGCTGTCTCCTCGTAGCCCTCCTCTGACCCTCGAACAATTCGGGATGGTCCCTGTACTGCTTCTTGAAAAACTTCCAATCAGCTTTGTCTGCCCAGCTGGGTTTAGCCTTCCCCTTTGCGATGAAAGTACGCAAGGTTGACCTACGATGCTTCAAGAGGACTCCCATATGCTCTTTCATGTAATCCAAATTGAACTCCTACTTACTTCTTTCCCTTATCTTGGTATCGCCAATCAGTAGCTATGCCGCTCCTGAAGTGGTGGCTCATCAACTGCCTCATGGTGGCCATCACTATTGAGCCCTTTCTATTTTCTATTATCTCTCCAGCAACTGTGATTTCATAGGACAGGTCCTCGACCGAGTAAGGAGGACTCATGGTAGTGGCAGAGTTATAGTGAGTGGTATTTGTGCGAGTGCTTATAGAGCGAGGAGTAGCAGTGGGAGTAGGAGAGGGCAAGGGACCTGACTGGTACATGGTCTTGGTACCAAGTGGAGACCTGTAGGGATGTGAGTGTACTGACTCATCTACATCTCTCGAGTCAGCACAACATAAGCGACCCCCCCTACTCTTCCTTCCCTTACGATGGGCACGCTTAGGTGATGATCCCTCAGTCGAAGGGGCTAGAGGGGACGGTTGGACAATATGTCCCATTGTCGGTGTAGGAGAGGGATTTACTGAGGTCCTCTGGGATAGTAGAGAGAAGAATCTCGCTGCCTCCGCATCGGTCATCTGTGCGACAAACTCGTGGGGACTCTCGACAAAGCCATGGGCTACTAGTAGCAAAGGAGTTTTCCGAGGGGTAGTCACAGTGCTACGTCCGAGAGGAGTCGGGCCAGAAGTAGTCGCAGGGGTAGGCCCCTGAGGTGTTGCTTGAGTGGAATCAAAGTCCTCTAGAGAATAGAGATCATGATGTCTCCTCCTACGAGGGTTTTTGTACTCGTCAGACATGCGACGTGATCCCATGTCTAATTTGGAGGGATTGGACAAATGTAGTCACAAACATGAAAACAAAAAACAAAAAGCAAGAGCGGGTAAGAAGCGGAAAGCATATGAGGGAAAGCATATGCATAAGAGAAGGAGAAGCATAAGAGAAGGAGAGGGGAGAAGAAGAGAAAGAAAAGGGAAAAAGAGATTGAAAGAGGGGAAAAGAACCAAATATGCATAAGAGAAAAAAGAGAGAAAGCATATGCATAAGAGAAAAAGAGAGAAAGCATATGCTTATGCTTATATAAGCATATGAGCATATGCTCATGCATAAGCATAAGCATAAGCATAGGCATAGGCATAGGCATAGGCATATGCTTATGAAAAGAAGAGAAAAAGAGAGGGAAAAAGAAGAGAAGGAAAGGAGAAGGAGAAGGAGAAGGAGACATATGCTCATGCATAAGCATAAGCATAAGAGAAAATGAGAGAAAGCATATGTTTGAAAGAGGGGAAAAGAGATTGAAAGAGGGAAAAAAGAAGAGGGGAAAAGAGCATAAGCATAAGAGAAGGAAGAGGGGAAAAGAGATTGAAAGAGCGGAAAAAGAAGAGGAAAAAAGAGAAGGAAGAGGGGAAAAGAGATCGAAAGAGGGGAAAAAGAAGAGAGGAAAAGAGCATAAGCATAAGAGAAGGAAGAGGGGAAAAGAGCATAAGCATAAGAGAAAAAGAACGAAAGCATATGCTTATGCTTATGCTTATGCATGAGCATATGCTCATATGCTCATGCATAAGCACAAGCTTGCATATAAGCATAAGAGAAAAAGAGAGAAAGCATAAGCTTGTGCTTATGCATGAGCATATGAGCATATGCTCATGCATAAGCATAAGCATAGGCAAATACATATGCTTATGAAAAGAGGAGAAAAAGAGAGGAAAAAAGAGAGTGGAAAATAAGAGAAGGAAGAGAGAAAAAGAGATTGAAAGAAGGGAAAAAGAAGAGGGGAAAAGAGCATAAGCATAAGAGAAAAAGAGAGAAAGATTATGCTTATGCTTATGCATGAGCATATGAGGGAAAGGGGGGGGGGGAAAGAGGGAGGAAAAGAGGAAAAGAGGGGAAGAAGAGGAAATAAGAGAAGAGAGGGAAAGAGAGGGTTTCTACGCCCATCACTATAGCTAGCGCTTAAGGCATTAGCTATAGGCCAATGCAAATAACGAAAATAACAAAAGGAAAAAAGAGGAATCACTTTCTTACCTGAAAATTTCTTGAACCGTGTTTCGTGGATTGGCCCTACAAAAAAGAGAAAACATACCATTTTTTTAGATAACTAGTTAGAGGAAGGAGGAGGTTAAAGAAGCAACTTTTCAAAGGGATTGGATGAGTTTGGAGAAGCCTAAAAACAAGGAAAAAGCATAAGCCTATAAACAAGGAGAAAGAGGAGGAAAAGAAATACCAAAAAGAGAAGAGGTGAGTCTTCTTTCTTTCACCAAATCTCGTTTTTTGTCTTTAACCTCTGAAAATCAAGCATAAAAATTAGCACATAGCCTTAGCAATACAAGGAGAAACATGCTTCAACACTCACAAAATGAAATCTCACAAAAAATGAATCTACATTGCTTAAACAATCCCATCTTCTTGAAAAACTTCCTTTCACACAACTAGAGAGGGAGAAGGATGGAGAGGGAGCACAAGTGTTGGGAGAGGGACTGGGTAAGAGTGAGGAGTGGGGAATAGAGAGGAGGAAAGCGAGGTCATCGAATATAAGGTGGGAGGAGAGATTTTTACTTTTCTCACAATAGAGATGTGAAAGACGGTGTTGCACGAGGTTTCGGGTTAAGCCCTTAGCAATGCTATATAGCGACGCTGGTTAGTCGCTATATAGCGACATTAGCAAAAAGCATCACTATATAGACGAAACAGGACAAAGCATCGCTATATAGTGACGGTTCAGGGCACTTATTATCAGAAGAGAGAAAAGAAGCTCAGGGGTGGCTACTTTTGGATCTTAATAGATTTCCTTGCAGTGCATGTTGTGATTTTGGAAGTGTGCAGATGAAAGAGATGAGTGGAAGCTCATCAGATGATGCGCCAACACCCGGGAGCACAGAGTGGCTTACAGAGAGGTTGTATTGTCATTGCACTCATTGCAAGCGAGAAGTATGACATCAATATCGTATTGTCATGCGCCACTTGCGGACGTATGGGGAGGAGCCCAAACCAGTACCCACCGTTGGTGTTGCACGTGGTGATGGATCATCCTGTAAGTCAATGCTATTTGAGTTCCTGATTAATATTGGATATCATTATGACATGAAACCTTGAGACAAGTTCTTATATTTATACGAAATCTTGAGACAGGATGAGGAGGGTGGCGAGGGTGCGCATATACCTTCACAATTTGAGCAAGACTATACTCTCCCGGATGTACCAAATGATAACGAGGGTATGATGGACATGATGGATTCTATTTTTACGGGCACTACATCACATGTACACATGATGTCAGAGTCTGAGGTCAATATGCGAGAGTTGCAATCAACACAATTGTATGAGGGTGCTAGGATGTCTAAACTATGGGCTTGTCTCTCAATCTTGAATCTACAAGTAAAGTATGGGTGGTCGAATACAAGTGTCTTGGCCTTAATGAGGTTGGCTCCCGCATTAATTTGACTCATTATTTAGATATTGTTTGTTTTGAGAATCATCATGTATGTTTGAGAATCATCATTATTCAAAGCCTATGTATGTTTGAATTATGACTCTCTTTTATCCTTCTCTCTTTTATCCTCTCTTTTTGTCTCTTTTCGTCTCTTTTCTCCTCTCTTTTTCTCTCTTATCTCCTCTCTTTTTCTCTCTTTTTCCTCCTCTCTTTTCCTCTATTTTCCTCTCTTTTCTCCTCTCTTTCCTTCTCTTTTTTTCTCTCTTTTATCCCCACTTTTTCTCTTTTCACTTTCTCTCTTTTTCTCTCTTATCTCCTCTTTTTTTCTGTCTTTTTTCTCCTGTCTTTTCTCCTTTTTCTCCTCTCTTTTTCTCTCTTTTTTCTCCTCTCTTTTCCTCTCTTTTCTTCTCTCTTTTCTTCTCTTTTTCCCCACGTGAAGCTTCAATAGCCTACCATTGAGCAAACAGATACAGACTTCTATCACTCTAATTCAAAGAATGTAGGAGTCTGTAAATGCTTGCTCAATGTCAGGTTGTAGGATTCTAAGCTTGCTCAATGTCTTATAGGTTTTCTAAGCTGTAGGATTAGTCACATGACTTCTTTGTTACTTTGAAAGAGGGAAAAAGAGAAAGAAAAGGGGAAAAGAGAGGTGAGAATCATCATTATTCAAAGCCTATGTATGTTTGAATTGTGATAGGTTGCTCTAGAAGATGTTGCCTGCACCAAATACCATGCCCGCATCAAGAGATGAAGTGAAGAAGATACTAACAACGGTGGGTATGGATTATGATACCATCTATGCTTGCCATAATGACTGTATTATCTTTCGTTGTGTGAGCATGGAGATTTGGCTAGTTGTCTGAAGTGTGGGGAACATCGATATAGAGATGACTTGCAGGGTGAGCAGATACTAGTAAAGGTCTTGAGACACTTTCCCATCATTACAAGAATATAGCACATGTTCTGATGCAAATGCATAGCCGAGTTGATGACTTGGCATGCATCTCATCGGTCCACTAATGACACATTGAGGATTCCCGCAGATTGTGCAGCTTGGAAGCACATAGACAATCAGTGGCCGGACTTTGCGAGGGAGCCACACAACTTATATCTTGGGCTCACCATGGACGGCGTGAATCCTTTCAGCTTATGCTCAACATCTTGATCAACATGGCCCATAGTCTTGGTCAATTACAATATCCCGCCATGGCTAACAATAAAGAAGGGACACCTCATGCTTGTACTACTTGTGCCAGGGAAGTACAAGGCAAAAAATATGGACATGTACATGGCACATTTGATAGAGGAGTTACAGATCTTATGGAGAGGAGTGCGGGTCTTTGAAATTTCCAGAGCTCCTAGACATACCAATGATATTTTGGTCAGGGGTATCTTGATGTGGACCATGCATGACTACCTAGGATATGGAGAGTGCGTAGGTACGTGTTGTGTCTTTACATGTATAATATAGGATTATGCTTTTATGACTCTCTTTCGCATGCATGTCTTATACTAACACATTCATGCATGCATGCGGGACTTGTTACAAGTGGGTACCATGCTTGCCCTGTTTGTGGACCGGGTTTGAAATAGCTTACACGATACTCCAAACATATGAGGAAAAATGTTCATGAAGGTCATGCTCGATACCTTCCATTGGACCATCTCTCGCGTGGAGGTCAGCTTGATCCACCACCACCATATTTGAAGGCAAGTGACTAGATTCAGGCTTGGAGGGTGAATGGAGAGGAACCTCCTCGTGGTATGAAGAGGCTATCAATCTTTCACGAGGTTCCTTATTGGGGTCAGTTACAAATCAATCATCTCTTGGATCCGATGCATATCTTCAAGAATGTGGGGGCTACTATTTGGGCACACTTGGTTGGTTCCAAAGACTCGAGAGGAGTGTGAGAAGACTTGTGTGCTATGAATAGGATGTCTCATTTGTGGCCCCAAGTGTCTGCTTCGGGAAAAGTTATCCTCCCGAAAGCAACATCGATCCTCTCCACGAGAGAGGAGGCAGTAGTCAAGGTGGACATTGCCTCTTTTTAAACACCCACAGGGTACATGCATTGCTTGAAAGGAGCATTTTCAAAGGACAATAAGCTTAGTGGGCTCAAGTCTCATGATTGGCACAAAGTCTTATAGGTATTCTAAGCTGTAGAATTAGTGTATCGATAATCGTGATGCGTTAGTGTAATTATGATTATGTTATATTATTGACATGACTTCTTTGTTGCTTTGATAGTCCATCCTCCCAATTACAATAAAAAGGTGCTGACAAGAAGATGTAGAAATATTATATTCAAGATCAGTGGTATTGTGAGGTATGCTTACTATCAAATTGCATTGATTGCAATTTCTTCAATTTAAGTTGAATAATCTATAGACTAATTATGAATATATCTTACCTGGGCATGCGAAATAGGTGGATATCTCAAAAAGAGATCTCCATATCGAGCATCAAGAAGGCTAGGGTGGAATCCATCGAAGCCGTATGAATGCTTGAGAAGCACTTTCCCTCGAGCATTATGACAACTCAAGTGCACTTGCTTATGCACATAGTTGATGAAGTGGCCATTGTAGGTACCGTTCATAGTCGGTGGATGTTTTTTCTCAAAAACTTTGAAGGGATTTGTAACATAAAGAGCAAGACCAAAAGCAAGCATGGCAGAGGGATGGCTTATGCAAGAGTCATTAGTATATATCACGGAGTTTCTTGCATCCACAGATCCCAATTTGTTGCAATCTTGGCATAACAAGGATGATGATTGCATCATTGGCGAGGTTCCCCAAGGAAAAGGGATTGAAAGAAAGATGAGCAAAGAGCAAATGGAGAAATTCAATAAGTTTTGTATCCTCAATAGCAAGGAGGTGCAAAAGTGGGTTGAGAGATATGAAGCGGCCAAAGTAGAAAGAATATATGCAAGGATGAGATTTAGAGTAATGTACAGGCGATCGCAACCATATCCACAGGATCTCGCCCTTCTTCCCACTCACATGTCACTTGATTGGCTACAACTGGCTCTATGTGAAGCCGAACATGATGGAGAGACAATAAACGAGCATGAGGGAGAGTTATCATCTGGATGTATGATGCATGTTTCTTACCTCTTGACGTAATTAAGTAATTATTTGTGGCAATATATGCTATAAAATAGATGCATCTTCATTGTTTTAATGATGCTCTTTTGCAATACAAAAAGTACAGTGCATTATGGTCATATGGACGACATTTTTCGTGTGGAATGCATCGATTCAGAAAGAGTCACGTATGATTGTGGAGCCATGGCTAACTTCACACAAGATAGCCGAGCAAGTGCATCGAATACTAATGCTCTCTCCTCACAGTTGGATTATTATGGAACCATACGCGAAATCTATGAAATTGATTTCAGGCAATTTAGTATTTTCATTCTTGATGTAAAATGATTTAGAACTATTTATAACAGTCCCCATGCAACAGTGAGAAAAGATAGTAGCGGTTTCTTTGCAATAGACTCCACCAAACTTTGGACCAATGAAAGTGATACTTTTGTTCTTCCCAAGCATTGTGAGCAGGTGCATACTAATGATTTAATTAATCGAAGCTTTCATTTTTAAAGATCCATTTATACATGTACTTAAGCATAATTTCATATATATAATTTATGACATTTGGCACCCATCTTCAATATAGGTGGTTTTTGATCCAGATCGTTCTGATCCAAGATGGTGGTATGTGATCCAAGTTGCACCACGAAGTAAGCAAATTTTTGAAGATAGAGATGTGGATATGGAGATGCTACTACCAATGTCGGATCCAATTGATCTGGATGGATCTAGTGAAGAAGATGAAGATCACAATATGAGCCAAGAGGAAGATGCACATAATGACATCATACGGGAGGAAGATGGAGATCATGATATTGAGGAAGAAGATGATGATCATCAAGAATCACCACACTTTATTGAAGAAGAGAATCAAGTCTTAGGTGAACATACGATACTAGAGTACGATGATGATATAGGAGATCAACTCGGTATAGAGTTAGAGATAGACTTGTTTGGCACATTAGACTTGGCTCAGGATGAAGTCGTTGATGTAAATGCTCTTCATTGATTTTTTTCATCTCAAACTTGGACATGAATATATGAGCTTGTCATTGGAAAAATTATCTTTTAAAGTCAGTATGGCAAAAAACACTCTTTGTAAAATGTCGCTATAGGAAACTATCTCAATGTCACTATGTAGTGACCATTCACAAGTCTAATAAGTGTCGCTATATAGCAACCATTTACAAGTCTAATAAGTGTCGCTATATAGCGACGCTCTTTAAACGTTGCTATATAGCGACACTTGCCTAAAGTCACTATACAGAGACACTTAACGAATCCCGCTTTGGTTACTGACGATTAGCACCGCATGCATGCTAAACATCGGTGCTTAACCATCAAAATAGGACCCGTGTGTAGTAGTGATAAGGGATACTTTAATCATCTCAAAATTTACAAAAGGGGTGTACATAGGTTATAAAAATCCATAGGTAGGGGGTTTTTTAAATATCCGTTGATTGCACATGCTATATGGGGTTTTTACATAATGGCCCCCCTGGGATTGCATTTCCTCATCCTTCTCTAAAGCATTACTATTTACTCAAAAGAGGAGTAAAATTTCTTGCGATGAAGTTTTACAAACTTTGCTAAACAAGAAGGTGGAGTGAATATTATAGAGGTTATCCATAAATGGCCCAACAATCCACATTTCGCATTCAAGAGGTGGCCAAGTAGGATGCAACATGCAAGACATCTAAGCATAAGGGCAATACCTATTTGCCGAAAAAAGTGTGATTATAAATTATCATGTTTTTGTAGGTGAGCCAATTCAATTACCACCATCCTGCAAAGATTAAACTTACAACTTATCACATTTATGTGAGTAAGACAAGCTCTAGCGCCAGACCGTGGTTATTATCCTTTTCCACAACAATCTAGCAACATGTATTAATAGAATACTATTCAGCTAGTTTGGACTTTCTCTCTTCCTTTGGACTTCTTTTCTAGATTGGTCATGTCCACTCAATTATGATCTAGTCACTCTAAAATTAGATAAATTTACAATACTAGATAGGTCACCTCCACATAACTATAACCTAGTAAGACTATAAAGAAGGTAAGTCATAAACTGCTCATGTTCGTGTAATAATGGTCTAGCAATTTCTAAAATTGGATACATTTGCAACACCACATAGGTCACCACCATGCATTTTTTCCTTACATTACAAAAAAATTAGACTAAAAAACGGCCCTATAAGGGAGCCCTTAGGCTGGTGACCTGGAAGAATACGGTAAATAAAACCCAATATAATGTTGGCTGCTAGTGGAGGGTAATTGAATATTGGAAGTGGCTTGACTTATCTATTTCTTTATTTAATGGCCCAAACAATGATGTGGAGCACCCACTTGCTACCTCAACTCTCCCATAACGTTTTTTTTTTGTAACCAAATTGCGAAACTTAGTTTCTCAACCAAACTTTGTACCATTTGACCTAAAACCAAACCCTCTCATTCCTCTTCCTTCCCCCTCATTTTTGAGCACCATTTTGAAAATTTCTTTGCTCGAGCCCTCTTTTCAAATTTCTTGCTTGCTTCTGAGCAGGAAGCTTCTTTCTCTATTCTCCCTCTCATGGGATGGAAATCTCATGCCAAAATCTCATCATTTCTCTTCTCTACCTATGTTTCCCTCCCATTTTACCCTCATTCTTTCAAAACTTTCAAGATTTTCGAATGAGATTCACCCTACCTTCTTCTTTCTCTATTTTGAGTGCTTCTCTTTCAAATCTCGCCACTTCCTCTCTCATCTAAGATTCTCCCATGATCTGAAATCATTTCATTTAGGAAGTCAAGTCAATCCATGTTTTGAGTGAACCATTGAAGTCCTCACAGGTGCAGGATGGTTCATTACATATACGCACACTATATGTATTCCCAGTAATGGCTGAATGAAAGCTTGTAACCAAGAATTCCTCATCTTCATCCACATGCTGCACTAATCCATAGTTTATTATAGCTCTCATGCTTAAGGAGCGATCAATACAATTAGAGCAAGCCTTAGAGATACTTGAGCATTGTTTCATTTACAACGAGCTGAATTAGGTGTACTAATTGGAGCACACACAAATGGTATCCCAATCATGTTATTGCTATCAATTGGGATCTCCAAGTGGCATGATGTTTAAACTTGACCTGATCTTTGTAGTTTTCACAATTCTATAGCTACCAGTCCAACCCCCTTTTGCATAGGCCATATGGTTGGTACCCTTGGAACTTCAACAATCTTATTGCTTGGAGTCCAAGCATGTGAAACATCATCTCCACCACAAAACCAAAAGAATTGCACCCTTTGTCCTTGGCTATGATTTATTCTTCTCTTAAAGCATGGGGTTGCACACTCACTCAAATTATTCTCATTGATAAGCTTTCCACACTTATGTCCCTCACTAGATAACTAAGCTTGACAATGAACTCTACTTCCACGCTTACAACAGCGTATGGCCCAAAAGACATCGTGGATTTCTTGCTCTTCCACAAAAATACATGAGCGTTCTCTCCCATCCATCACTTTTTTAGGCCCCCCATTATAAACATTATGAACAGCCCGCCTGTACTTCATCAACCACCATGAACCCATAGAATTGAGGTTTACCAAATCCACACTTTCCAACAACATCATTTAGCATAATCCAAAATAATACTTGTTGGGAATCTGTGTCCTCCTTTTTGAACTCACAAGATGTAATGGTTAGAAGCTCTCGCACGTTGCAAAAACATGTTCAAAAGAAAATAAGAATTTAGTTCCATATGAATAAAGCTCATATGAAGGAGGTAATAAGGTTGAAGATCCAAGCCTTGGATTATATACATGAGCTTCCATAGTGGTCCAACCATGAACTCTACTAACATTTAAATAGGCTTTGCATTTGGATTCTTGCCCTCCTATCTACTTGTTAAAAGAATTATTTATGTTTATAATAGGCATGCATGTTTTGGTATGGGTTTTGAATCCTACTACATCTAATTATAGTTGTTCATATTTTCTTGTGATATTTCCTTTTGAGTAATTATTACTTTTTTCAGGTGGACTTGAGAAAAGCACTCGTTTCATGTGCACAATCTGGTAATGTTCATGTTTTGATGATGGGGTGTGGTATTACATTAGATACAGCACTAAATTGTGGAAGGTATGTTTGTGGCATGGACATCGACAAGTGCATTGTATCATATGTGGAAGAGATGCACCAAAATAATGAAGATATGAAAGTACAAGAGGAGGAGGATGAAAGTAATAGTAAAGATGATCCATTAGAAGGAATTGGAGCTTTGGATGATCGTGATGATGACTAGTGCGGTACCCCCTTTTCAAATGCATGTTTTCCTTACTTTGATTCTTTCTTAGTGTTTTGAAATTTTCGCACTTACTAGCATTGAGTATAAGATTCCTTGTTTTTGTAGTATCTTGTGCAAAGCACATTGCTAGCATGTATGTTATGGAAGAGGATCACTTGCCCAAAAGAAAAATGACAAAATTGCCTCGTTGTTATTTTGTTGATGACATTGCAGATGAATGAACATAAATGTATGTTGATATTTTTTATTTTTTGCGTTTTAATTACATATGGTTATTTGTAAGGCAATCACGTATAGTTGAGCTATTTCATTATACTGTATGCCTATTTAGTGTATGACATCATTTAACTTTGTGATTCAACTACAAATACTATGATAGGATATGTTTCATTTTTTAGAAAGACATTAAAATCTAGTACTAATGTAGAATGATTTAGGTATATTGTATGTATATTTCAAGGTCACTTTAGGACAAATAACTATAACTTTAAAAATAAAGTCTCATTTTGTTTGTTCTTCTTTTATAGCATGTATTTTCAATTTCACTACATAACCATGCTTGTTTATCAAAGGGAATGCAATAACTCATTTTTTAGATATGAAGAATTAAATTTGGAGACTTAGATAAATATTGAAGACGTCTCAAAATTAAAGATACTTTCCTATGGTTTCTCTCTAAGGAGATATTAAATTGCATGTCTCTTTTTTTAAAAATGGAGCATCCACTAGTTGAATTAAAGTATGACATGGAATGTGTTTAACAATATCATTTTAACTTATCTAATGGAATGATTGACTATATTGATTTCTACTGTTCCTCAATTTCTAGTCCTAGTTTGGCTACTTGTTCCTTTGGAGGGTACCTTTAATACAATAGAAAAGGCTTTTACCAATATTGGTTTTTTAGGATATTCCTTAAGCATATTTCTTATGCATTGTTTGCAATTTATTCTCCTATTAAAAAAAGAGAAAGGATCTAAATTCAATCTTAAAATGTACTTTGCATTGGGAGATTATTGTCAACTCATATTAAAAAAACCTCACAAACTCGTATTAAAAAAGCTCGTCATAATGTAGCACTCCATATCGACTTATATTTAAGAGCTTTAAAAAAGCATGTATTTTTGTCAGAACAAAAGTTAAATCCCCACTTCCTAAACCAACTAATGTCGATAAGGCTAGGCATGCACTCAATTTGGGCATACTTGATTTAGCACTGAGCCCCAACATGCATGTAGTACACTAATTTTGAAAGGGACGGCTAGAGAGTCTAAAGAATTGGAATTGACATTCAACAACAACTTTGTGATGGATTCTTGAAGAGTTTTGCAAGCCATGGTGAAGTTTTATAATATGCCTATGGAGGAGTACAATGGTCAACTGAAGATCTTACTAAAGCTTGATGAAAGTGAGGTGGTCAAAGGTCCAAAATTAGAAAGAGTTAGTTTGACAATGATGAATAGAATACTGAGAGAATACATGACCTTCAAGTTGAGCTTGGTGATGCAAGACAATTCATTGTGCAATCAGAACATGAGGTTTGGTGGTTGCGGGCTGCATTTGAGCTCCTTTATATATATATATATATAAATTCTCCCTCTTCCTTTCCCTCTTTCTTTCCTCTCTCCTTAGTCACTCTTTGTAGTATCTCTCTCTAACCCCTCTCCTCACTCCTCCCACTTTTTCTCTCTCCACCCTCTCTTCCCTCTCTACTCTCTACTCTCTCTTCCCTCTCAATCTCTATCCTCTTTGTCAAAGAATGTAAGATCATGCTAAACCTAGTGCAACTAGATGAGCATAAGAACTACGGAGGCTCAAAGCACACTAAATAAGACATGAGAGGGAGATAGCAAATCTATATCTCTTGCAATGTGTGTTCTCAACAATATAGGCCTCTTATAGAGAGTGCCGTTTGAATAATCAACATCTGTGGGATCCTCTGGTCCACATCTCTCCTTGTGGATATCTCAATCCACATCTCCACATCATGTAGTCCACATCCTATGGTGCCTACTTTAATTCTTTCCTATACCATACCTTAGCCTTTAATCTATGTGCTCATGGCACCACAACTCTCAACAGCTCCCCAAGAAGGATCATAAACCTATTGTATACTATGATCTATCCACACAAGTGCGTCATAATTTAGCATATGCAACATAATCAAATCTAGACTTTCCCACTTGATAACACATGAAAAAGAAGGATCATAAACCTATTGTATACTATGATCTATCCAGATAGGTGCATCATAATTTTGCGAGTTGCTATGAGCAATCAATTACAAGCTCCACAACTGGCTAGACTTTGAGAGAGATGCAAACATCTGACATTAGTGAGACCACAACCGGCACAAAGTCAAGTATTCTATCTAGGCTCTTGAGTCCTACCTTATAGAGTACTACTAGTATATAATATAAATTTTATATCCACATGCAAGATGTTATGGGTCGGCCTAAGTGAACGCCCAACTAGCACAAGGACTAATATCTTCATCAATGAGCGAATTGTTACAAGTTGCCTTATGCAAACCTGCACCCATCCCATTGACATTTTCTTAAATAAAGTTGTAGCTATATATTTATAAATGAATGAATATGCTAAAAAAGAGAAAATATTTAATGCAACTAAATCTACAGTTCTAAGTTTTTCCAAAGTAAAATATTTCATGCAAGTAACAAATTGACATCCTAGGTCCTTCCAAAGACACCTAAAATATTTCATGCGACTAAAATTAAAATTATAAGTCTTTCCAAAGTAAAGTATTTCATGCAACTACATTCTAATATATTAACATTCTAAGTCTTTCCAAAGACATCTAAAATATCTCATGCAACTAAAATTAAAATATTTCATGCAACTAAAATTAAAATCCTACGTCTTTCTAAAAGACACCTAAGTCTTTCACCGTGAGGGTTCAAGATGAATTGTATATCTGTGTTTGCTGCCCATAGGTTTGACAGAGTTGGGTTGAAGTGGGTTAAAGTTGTTTGTGTAAATGTCCGATGGTTTTCTTTGAAGAAATAGTGTTGGTTGTGTTAACGTTGATTGCAGTGCTAGAATATATTATCCTTGTTGAGATATGGTGCCATGAGCACATAATTAGAGGCTAAGGTATGGTATAGGAAAGAATCAAAGTAGCCACCCTAGCATGTGGACTACATGATGTAGAGATGTGGATTGAGGATATCCACAAGGAGAGATGTGTATCAAAGGATCCCATAGATGTTGACTATTCAAAGGCCACTCTCTATAAGAGTCCTATCATGTATTGCTGAGAACACACATTGCAAGAGATATAGATTTGTTATCTTCCTCTCATGTCTTATTCAGTGTACTTTGAGCCTCCTTAGTTCTTTTGCTGATCTTGTGTGCACTAGGCTTAGTGGCGATCATATATTGGATCTTTCTTATGGTATTAGAGCTTTGGGTCATCCACTAAGTCTAGCTTGTAGATTAGTGTGTTTGTATATTGTTGTTTCTCATTTTGGGTATGGCCAGAAAAAAAATAGAAAAAAAGAAAAATGGTACAATAGTATCATCTTTAGGGAGAGAGGATGAGATTTGGTCCTTCATTGATTTAATTAAGGCTGAGTTGTTGCTCTGCAGTTGATGGTGCTAAGAGTTTGCTATGAATATTATTATCGTAAACACCAAAGGTAGCTATGCAAAGCTGCTTGTGTTACTACTTCATTTGTTGACAGTCCAACAAAGGTGAGCACCACAGCAATGCCTGGTGTTCTTGGGTAGATGCGTAACATACTTGGAAGTTGGAGCTTTCAAGCTCCATCAAAGGACCCCAGGCTTAACTGAAGTAGCAAGCACCTCACTTTGCTTGCAACTACCAACTCCCCAGCCTCTATGACCCAGAGATTTTCTCTCGGCCAACCTCCAGCGTCCTAGATCCAAGCGCATGCAATAGCCCCGAACCTTCAATGGCCTTCTACGACCCTCAAGGCAAGGCGGCCTCTATGCAACAACCTCTGAGGTCCTGTGCCATCTGCTCCTACAATGACATGGGCCAACCAACCAAGCTTCTATGCTTGCAGTGCCTCAAAGCCTTAGCCCAAAGCTCCCTCAATGCTCCAACAACGAGCAACCACCATCAATGCTAGGCTTTGTAGTACCTCCCAATAGCAACTAGTGGTCTCCTACTCTTCTAATCAAAGCCGCTCCACCGCATTTCGAACAGGGCGAGGGCGAGTCACTACAGATTATCTCTACTTCTTCTTTTTCAGCGTTATCATTGAGAAACAGAGGAGCAAGAAACTGGCTCGTACTCAAACCGAAGCGACCATGATACCTCCCATAGCTACCATAGCTCCAACCTTCAAAGCTCCTCATGACCAGCGAGTGACCTCCACAACGAGCCGATTCTATCTACATACGCTAAAGTTCCATAGCTCTCTCGGTTCACGACATCCTACAAGCTCGAGAAAGGTGCCCCAGCTACAGCCTCTGGAAAGAAACCATCTCCAAATGATTCTAGACTACGGCAGAACCAGACGAAAGATCCAAAAGTCAATGCCTTCATCGAACAAGCGTCAGCCTCCTCGCTCTATTGAAGGCGGCTCCCTATGACAACTCAAGCGCCCCTACACTACTGCCTTCATCGACCATCAAAAATTCCAAAGGCTTCTTCCATTGAATGACACGTGTCAAGTTAACTATGGTTAGATTACAAGATAACCATGGTTAGGAATGGTTCAGTTAGTGGGGTTGGGTTTAGTTGAACCATAATTAAGTTTGATAACCTTGGGTTAACTCATTTGGCTCAAAAGACTGACACATGGCAGAGTGCCACATAAGCATGCATAGTCAGTAGTGCCACCTAAGCACATAGCCCCTGCCAAGCACAGTTTGGAATTCAGCATATGAATACATGTGCCACATCATCAGGCCTCCTCTTCTTCATAGAAACTTTAACAAGCCGTAACTTGCAATCCAAGAGGAATTTGCACATGCTCTAAAAAGAAAAATTGATCGCCTTTTTGAGCTCTATACGCCTATCAAGTCAGAATCATTGTATGTAATTAGACACTACCAATATTAAAAGAAATCAATTGGTAAGACCTTTGCCAACAAATGACAAATGAAAGCATGAATGCACACATCATTATCATAAAAGCATGCCAAAAGCACAAGTGCATGAGATGACCATAGCACAAAACATGGCATCCACACATAAAGCATTAAGGCACATGGAAGAACAAAGTATCACGCATTAAGCTATGCCAAGCAAAGGAGCAAACTCCATCAACATCAAGCATTGAGATGCAACAACCTTGCCACCTTCAGCCCATATGTTTGTAAATCAAACCTGACCACCTGAGAATAGCCATGTAAGCATCCAAGGGAGGATTTGGTCTTGTAACTCACATCTGACTACCTTGCAATAGCCAAAGGATCATGGCATCAAGGGGAGGTGTTGAGATATGGTGCCATGAGCACATAATTAGAGGCTAAGGTATGGTATAGGAAAGAATCAAAGTAGCCACCCTAGGACGTGGACTACATGATGCAGAGATGTGGATTGAGGATATGAACACAAAGAGATGTGGATCAGAGGATCCCACAGATGTTGACTGTTCAAAGAGCACTCTCTATAAGAGGCCTATCATGTATTGTTGAGAACACACATTGCAAGAGATAAATTTGCTATCTCCCTGTCCTGTCTTATTCAATGTACTTTGAGCCTCCTTAGTTCTTCTACTGATCTTGTGTGCACTAGGCTTAGTGGCGATCATATATTGGATCTTTCTCAGTCCTTGTGTCAGGCCAATAAAGTTCAAGAAAGAACCGTAGTCAAGTGTTTTAACGATTTCTTCTTCCAAATATTTGTATATTAATTTTGCATTGTTATAGTGAACACTTAGTTTCTCATGATCGTGTAGAGGTTGTAGTATCAAAGTTTCATTCATAGGTGCTTTTGCGAATCCAAACCTATAATTTTTGTTCCTCTTCCAGCACTTTTTCCTGTGCTTGTGGGTTTGTATGTCTTTCTCTTCATTCTCAAATAGGGAGATGTCCCTTGATATGTATTTGTCAATGAACTCAGTAATCTCTTCATGCATGCATTTGTCTATAGTTGGTGTGTTTTGAATCCATATTAATCTATGGTTGTGTTGGCTTCCCTGGTTCTAGAACTCTGTAGCAAAGAAGTTGTCATTTACTGTTCCTATGATCGTAGACTTGTTATGAAGGAGTTGTTTCAAAGCCTTGAATCTGTGAACATATTATTGAGCAATTGTGATTGGGTCTAATCAAACAATTTCATGAATCTTGTTTTTTAATGTGGTTGTGCCACTTCGTAGGTATAGGTTATCATAGATCTTGCAATCAAGTGATCAAAGGTTGCCACATGCTTTCTGCTATGACGAAGTGTAATGAAGAATGTTGGTGCAGCTAGTTGATGTAGCATTGCAAAGAGATCTTTGTTCAGCTTGTGTTTGTATTCCAATGATGTTCTGAGACATTCAAAGTCTTTGTACCCAATGTTTCATTCCAGTAGTCTCTATGTATGTAATCAATAGAACACAGACCGTTAATACTTGGCTTCTGAGGGATGATATCAGATTTGTCGATCAAGATATCTTTCCCACGGGACAAACCAATTGGAGAACCTTTGCTTACAACAGGGTGTCGGCACTGTGCGTGGGGTTGCATAGGTTAATCGAGTACATTTAGAATCTCATAATACTGTTTGAACTAAAAATTAAAGGAAAGGGATGAATCTTTTCGATTCAGCAATGCAAACTCCCAAGAATATAAACTTTGATACGGAATTCCAAAAAGTCTCAGATAGAAAGTGAAGACCCTAAACGAGAATGCAGCTGGGACCATGAAATTCAGAGGGATGAGCCCCAACACGAACGAGTCAAAATGTGTAAGCTAAACAGATAAGTGGGCCTACCTGTTAAATGCTAAAAACACTCTCCCAATTGCTTTGACAAGCAGGATGTAAAGAAGACAAGCAGGACCTAGGAACAAAAAATATCCAGAAAAGAATGCAGCTGCAAGGAAAAGGAAGAAGCAACGATGGAAGATCGACTGGTCGATAAAGATGCAGGTATGAATGGATAGCCTCATCTCTATCTGTCAAAGGTCCTGCTGCGTACTATTAGAAGAAGTGGTATATGGCTCAAGGGTAGATTTCCCACAGTATAAAGTAAAAGAGATAGCTTGATAATCAAAAGAGTAGAAGCAACATTAACGACAAAGACCAGAGTTTGTAGGGTTCGCTGGCATTAGAGATGTGACCAGGGTGAAAGGAGAATGCTATCGCTGGCATTAGAGATGCGACCAGGGTGAAAGGAGAATGCTACTATTCTGCCTCTACCTCGTGAAATACAGAAGTATGTCTTGCGGTTCTACTATGTATAAGCAACATTCTCCAGAGAAGTAAGATGCGACAGAGTATCTGGAATCCACCTTCCCCTGCTCTTCAAGTCATCACGGCCATTCTCTCAAAATGTCGATCAACTCTTCCGATGCAAATAATTGTGTACCTGATTCGCAGTATTGAATACCGATCTCGTTTTTACATTTCCCACATAAGAGAAGGCATAGGGAGACGAGAGCATAAGTATAAAAGTAGAGAGTGAAAGAAACGAGGGCCGATGAAAACACATTCTCCTCTGTCGATTATATAGGCACAACCACGCAGAAGATGTACCCTTGCTAATCGGCCCATCAAACTCACCAAACCAGGCTCAGAGGGAAGATGAGATCCCTTGAATTACTCCATTGGTTTGGTCGAAGCGACAGCAATCAAAAACAGAAGAAAGAACCAAACAGAGGACATACCAAACCTTTGTATGTTGTGTACAATGTGGACTCTGCAGACCAGAAGAACGCCCATCAATGCTTTGTACCAGTGCCAGTTACAAACCCAAACACAACAACAGAGCACATATGCAAATCTCGCCGAGACACACACAGTGCTCGCATATGCCCAATCAAATTGGTCTAGAATTTTCAAAAATCGCTAATTCTACCTTTTCTCTAACCAAAACCCCTTCACTATAGCCTAGCCTCCCGATCAGGCCAAAAATCAAATGGCTCGCGGCTGCAGCTGTTAGCCAATTGCTTTTCTAAAGGTGCCTCTGACAAGCATTTCCCTAAGGAAATGATAGCAAGAGGACATTTCCCAATCAATTGTATCCAAGAAAAGAAAAATCCTTTGAAAGTAAAGAATTCGTAAAAATTCGTTGAAAGTGGAGAATTCGTAAAAGCAGAGAATACCTCCATGAATCCCAATTTCCAAAGAAACGGTGTGGTTAATCAAAGTCTTGATGATAAATGACAGACAAGCAGATTGCATGCTAAACACGCACATGACTCTAATGGCACTTGTACAATCGATTCACGGAAGATGTTACAGACCAAAAAAAATCCAAACATGCCAATTTTTCGTTTTCACAAAGTGAGACCTTCCCAAGGCAGGCCAAAAACATTGAAAGAGAAAAGATTTCAAAAACGTTAAAGAGAAGATTTTAAAAATTGAGGCCAACAATGTTAAAGAGAAGAATTTAAAATTTGTATGTACTAAGCTGACATATCTTTAACCTATTAACCACGGAAACCCAAAAAAAAGAAAAAAGGACACGGACAGGTTGGAGGAAAAAAGCTTGCCACCTGTCACAAAGAAGGAGCTCTTGGATGGAGGCTTAGAGGGGGGAGGAGGTGGAAAGACAAGAGGCAGCTTTAGGGGCAAGGAGGATATAGAAGGTCAATGGAATGGAGGAGATGGAAGGTCCTCTTCGGGAGGAAGGAGGAGATGGAAGTATGCAAGGTGAATTGATTAGCAAATTAAGAATCAAAGATCCACCTTCAGATGGGGAGTGGTTGAGGATGGTCATGCATCTTTGCTCGTGCAAAGCACGGGTTCAATAGGCGTGTATTTTATATGTATGACTGACCCGCAAGGGTCATACATAGCCTTCCAAATTTTAATTTGATGTAGAATGTAACTTTAAATGTTCGTCTTTGTGCTCTTCAAGACGGGATGCAGGAACTAGAAAGAATCGTTACATGGACCAGTTTAATTGTGCTTTCTGCTCACCAGCTTGTGCAAAAGGCAGACATGCGCGTGTGCTGTCAACAATCTATGAAATGACTATAGCCAATAGTTCAAAAGACATATATGTGCTTCCACAGTGGATCAAATAGGCTATATCTACAAGCCACTCGGAGGTAGCGTGGATCGAGCGTACAGTGAAGCATGTATTCCCATACCACAGCAGCAATCCTTGCATACAGTGAAGTAGAAACATGCGGTGCACTAATCTCTTCGAGTGCTTGCAAGAGTAGGGACTGGCAATCATGGCCATTCGAACACATAGGTCTGTTCATATAACTTTCGCAGATTCGTAGTAAATAAATAATTAAATTTACGGAAATTTTCGTGCTTGTCGATCTCTGCATGCAGAAATGCTTAGAAACTTTCCGATCTTGCGCGATTACTACGAAAAGTAAGAGAAATAACAATCCGAGGCCGCGATTAAGAATCAGAACAGTTCTCAATTGAAAATGACGCTGCTCCTTCACCATAACAAACATTTCAAACAAAAGCTCCGACGGAATGTTTCCGGCTTAGAAACAAAACGTCTCTAATGGCATGGGAGGAGCCTCTTGCTATTGGCATTCGCTTACCTCTGAGCATAATGAATTCAGAATGCAAATGCCTTCGCAAGTGGAAACAAACCAGGAGTAGTCGAGGAATAATATAATTACAAGAGAGTTTCTAATCGGCAGTCGACGAGCTCTAAGCAGATCCAGTTAAGGATCTTCAAGCACAAGGATCCTCGAGCACCTCTGGCCAAAACAACGCTTGCCGATAGCCCAAGGTTTTTGGCCTCATCAGTAAGAACGGCGAAAGATTGACGTTACCCGTAGTTGATGGCATCTGCTTTCGATAGTGGCGGTTCTTGAAAGAAACTAGAAGAGCTAGCACAGTGACCTCCCTGCACAATACCGGTAAAGTCGCCTGTGCCATCGATGCTCATCATGCAACCTACATATCTATCTCTCAGTTTCTTGAATGGCCACAAGACTATGGAGCTCAAAGACCTGTTCTTGGAGGACCTCTTCGCCGACAATATGCGCATCGACTCCGATTCCTTTGGACATGACAGGCTCTTCAGGGATTCGAATGCTAGCTTTTGCGGACAATGCTTGTAGGAATCCGCTGCATGAAACTGTGGCTTGAAATCTGCCGCTTCCCGCTTGGAAAACGACTCGCTCTCTTCAAGAACTTTCGACAACCTGTTCGCACTGTTTCGATAACTCGCTCTTTTCAGCTCACGCGTTGGTGATGTCGGGGAGTCTCTAATGTGCCATGCCTCATCTCTGGATTGAAGGTCCGAGCTGAGAGCTTTGTCGGCCTTCTCAGCACTAGCCTCCAACAGGACGTGGACGACAGTGATGATATGCGAGCGGGACTTAGGCGATGCTACGTCGAAGGTAAGCCCATCGTCGTTAGATACTTCAGGGACTACTTTCGAGGGGGACGATATTGGAGAGCCGTTACAGCAAGACATGGCTTAGTCTCAGCCTTGGCCAGGCTCCACGGGGGTCTCGACGTTTGGACTGAGCTCTCAGCGTCACAACTGAAAGTCACCTAAAAACCAGGAGAGGGCGGGAGACTCCTTGAGCGGTAAAGGGGGACGACGGATGAATCAAAGCCATAATAAAGGGTGCGCGTGGGCGCTTTCAAACTCCTCACCTAATCCGCTGGAGACTACAGTCTAGACTCCGGCTCGGTATCTCGATTCCGACGATAGAGTGTAGAGTCTAAAGGATGAGATCATGAGAAAGACTCAATCAGAGATTGATCAATGATCATCGTGGAGAAATTCAATGAGGCGTGAAGAGGTGAACGGTGAGACTCAGGTGAACGGTGAGACTCAATCAGAGATTGATCATCGTGCAGAAATCAAATCGTCACAGCAATCAGCCATGGATTTGATCCTCGGAGAAACAAAATCTTGCTATGCGTACCTGTGAGTCGTGAGGAATGGAGCCCATGCAGAGAATACACACGTAGGTTTTTCGCTCTTAACTGCATGCAGACAGATCAGTGTAATTCAATGTAATTCTTTTTAACTGATCAGTGATACAGCGATAGCACTTATGACCAAGTTATGTGCAGGTCCAATGGTTTCTCTTAGTCGTTGGCAGCTTGACTCCTTGATCATGTCTTCTCTTCATTGTCTAAATTTCCAATCCAACGCGCTTTTCCAGTACGATTGAAATTATTTCTCCACCGCATGCATCGTCCGACGTCACTGATTCGTCAGTCTTCCGTTTTGTATCGACTGCCAGGACCAGCAGGACCCTCCAGGAGTCAGGACCTATATTTATAGAGCGTCAGAGAACGTACGTTACACCTAAAATTCAGAGCATAACGGACCAGACGTCCCGGCCTCCCATTCTTATTCCGGTAGAACGTCCACAGATCCGATCATCGACGTGGGTTTACTATGGCGTACCAATAATCAAAACCCAAGACTCAAGAGTACGACATACGGTAAAGGATCGTCTTCGACACGGTCAGATAAACAATTTCATTAGGAAATAGGAATACAGACAATTCAAGGTCGGAAAGTTGAAGAGAGATATCAAGATACAAAAGCGTAGGGGATGAGATGCATCGGTGATCGGCAGGATGAGATGCCCTTGTGGGATAACAGACCAGATTACCGGTATAATAACGTAAACATAAAATACAAGATTTACTGCGAACGTGCCAAGAATCAAAGTCAAGGATGATATGAGGATTCAGATAATAATAATATACATCCACGACCGTCAATTTTGCACGTTGTTGTCGAGGGTCCTTGTTGTTGTGTGACGTGTTACGTGTGTGCTTGGTCAAGCAAGGTTGTGTATGTTAGCGGACAACTTGCCTAATGACCATTACGACTCATGACATCCACCCCAATGGTGTCACACCAACGTAGCCTGTTCCCACAACCTAAACCCACTCCGTTCGCAAGAGTTGTAGTGGAGTTTTTCCCGTCCAAAGCTCCATATTCTTATGTGCCAAAACGTAGCAATTTTCCCCCCACTAAGGATCAGTCCACACGAGGTTAAATAATGTCCAATTGGTGCGAGACTGTAGGCTGAATTCTAGTATTTCGTGTGAACTAAAATTTGGAGCCTTTAATGCCTCTGATGAGCTGTAGGAAGCTCTCTGTGAGCCTGCATGGAGCTCTGTGGCATTTGCTAATTGGTTGGAGGACATCACCACGCACCAAAGCCCAAATCTGCACACTTGAAAATGAAGGTGCCGATTCCAGCACCAGTTGCACTCCAACCCACCCTCGAAATTCGAGCCAACCGCCACTAGTCTCACATTCCATGCCTTGTGTGCATAGGCCCTAAGGACAGAGATTTGCGCTCTCCACCCTAGCACTCTGGGGCTCTCTCTCTTTCTGTTTATGTGATTGGTTTTCAAGCCACAATGGGGCCACCTTTTAGCTTTTGCTAGCCCGACATAGCATTTTGACAGCACGTGAGATCGTTTGCTAGGTTCCACCAGCCCGTCTAGCATTTTTGCTATGCTAACATGCCACAGGAATACACTCTAAGAGCGCCTCCCCACATGAATGCCAGTGGTGCGTGAGGATGGCTAGACAGTCTCATCGCTAGCAGTGTGTGCTTGGTTATCATTCCACAACACTGAAGCAATAGACTTGAGCATTTGTGGGTGGTGGAGAGAACTAGTTCCCATGTACTCCCTCTCGTCCCATCTCTTACAATAGATCTTACGTCAAATCGTGCAAAAGGCCCACAACGATTGAAAAATGCACAAAGGGATAGGTGTTCGTGCACAGTTGACCCCAAAATGCCCAGTTGGAGAGTGAAATTTTGAGTCTCCAACCAGGCCATGTGGGACTCATTTCTAGCTTGGCGAGCAGGGCAGCAGCTTCAGAGAACACAAAAAACTTGGCAATCCTATTCACATACCCGTAAGTGAGAGCGAGCTCTAAGCTGAGCCTGGCATTTTCCCATCCCTACAATGCATCAAGGTCCTAGCAATTGATTGGAGTGGGGACACTCAAGCCAAGTCATTCATGATGACCCTCTGCTCCATCTTCATTGGCCAAAATCTTGACATTAACTTCCAGTGGTTGATCACTTGGCTAGAATGATGGAAAATGGGAACTCAAGGCTAGCGATGCAATGTTGGACTAGTAGCACTAGCATTTCACGAGGACATTGCAAAACCATGGTGTTACGGTGGCTGATTGAGAGCTACCATGGATCGAGAATTGCTTCAAGCATGCATAATAAGAATATTGAATAATAGACATTGAACTATGTTATTTGTAAGTTGTATTATTTGCAGGCTCTACTCTCAACAGTGAACTTTGTTATTTGTAACTTGTATTATTTACAAGATCTACTTTGAAGTTATTTACAAGATCTACATTGAATTGTGTTATTTGTAAGTTGTATTATTTACTAGACATCCTTGCTTTGAAGCTAACTAGGGACTTATTTTTGCATACTAGCCCAAATGCACACATCTGGGTGCATGCGTGGGCACCAGTTCAGATCATGTAAAAATAGGCTCAATGGTGGACTTAAGCGTGTCCAATGCGAAATTGACTCCAACGATTTTTTACGACTCCTCTAGCCACCCCAATGCTAGATGCAAGTGTGGGCATTCGTTTAGTTTATACGTGTGCGAAAGATGGGGCCAACCATAGTTTTTAGTGCATCTAGTGCAAATCTGCATCCAATGATTTTTTTAGATGCCTCTAGCCACCCTCATGCTAGATGCAATGGGTACAGTCCCTAATTAATCGGCGGCCTCCAGCTACCTCCCTTCACCCCATCTCCTCCTTGTCAATTTGCATCTACTCTCTAAAACTTTGGGGAAAAGCTCTTTGCATGTGGCCCGAATGCCAAGATGAGCACTACATTTACCCGGTGTGGAAATAAGCCCTTGGAGGCATGTATACTCGGTCTCATGTGTAAGGCAAGTTTCCTAAATTTCCACTTGCATATCAGCATGCGCTAGCAACTGTGCACTGGCCTTCTCATCATTTCACTCTGCCTACCAAATGACTCAATGAGTCACACCCAAGCGAAGCTAGATTTTCATTCAATAGGGAAACCCCGCCCAACTAAGAGACTAAGCAAGAACTGAACCTGAGACCCTCAATGCCCCAAGCATTAGTGTTTCCAATGGATACCCATATGCCCTTTGTGAATGCACAGGTTGACGTTCCCACTTGAATTTTCTAGTTTGCAAGCTGGACTCTCAACATCAAACTATGTTATTTGGAAATGGTACTTGCAACATCTTTGGTGTGAAGCTAACTTGGAGGGATGTAAAGGCTTGGTCCCCAACGCTTAGACATCTCGCCCTCTCATGAAATGGCTATTTTTATGAGGGGAAGAGGTATCCTTCCCCCCTTTCCTTACACCTTTCCTCCCCTCCCACTCATAGCCTTTCTCTCTTTTTTTTTGAATCCAACCCTCCATCAATCCATGCCTTCCATGTATTTTCACCTTCGTTAACAACTTAGGGGTCCGCTTAAAAATATGTGACCATACTATCTAAGTTCAATGCTCTCAGGAATATACATATATAAGAGGACTTTTAATTGACAAAATAATAAATTCCAAATTTTTACAAAGGGAAAGGAATGTAAGACAAATATGTAACTAGGGGTTTAAATATTACCCCTTGAACTCATATTGCATATAGGTTTATCTAGGAGTGCACCCCCCAAGATTTACAAGTTAGAATACTCGCTTTCTTAATAGAATGGCAAAATTTTCATTGTTGAGAGCAACTTGCTATCACTTATCATTCACCTCTCTGCTACCATTAATGGATAGGACAAAGGGCCTTGTAACTATGTCAAAGTTCTTTCAACATGGATGCCCAAAGGCCTACAACCAAAGTGGAACATAGCATTTGTTGCAACCTTGTAGCACCCGAAAAACTAACATGGTAGCATTTATGAAACATCATGACCTTTGGAGATCTTGGCTCCATCCTTGCAATGGGTCCTTTGCTCCCCTATTTTTCTATTAAGGATGACCCTATTTGGTATTTATATGTGATAAAGGCATCTTTAGGTATCTGCTATACCATATGGTCCACTTCAACCATTTGCATCATTTTCAATGGTTATTTTGACAAAAAACCACATGGAGATTTTTTTAATAAAAGAGTAAAGGTGTTGATATTAGCATGGATATGGACATTATTAAGGAAGCATCAATAAAACCATAGATATAACAATTGATATAACCATTGAGATATTTCTATATCAATGCTTTGCTCTTCTCTTCAAGGCGGAAAGAAAGGGGACAAGCTATTGGAGATGGTTGTGGGATGGAGGGAGGGTAAGGTGAAGAGGAGGTAGTTTATCTATGAAAGCAATAGATACTAAATAGTGGCATAATGTCATGTGACAAGGAGGTTACCTATTCAGGAAAAGGACCATTAAAAGGACAAGTAGCTTATCTATTTAGGAAAAGGACCATTGAAATAACTATCGATGAAAGAGGTAAAATCAAATCCACAATGTTTATATAATCAAAACTTTTCAAGAAATAGTTTTAACTGTTTTATTGACGATCATATTGATGCTTCAAGAAAGTGTTTTAACTATTTTATTGACAATCGTATTGATGGTTCATCTGAGCCATATTGACATTATATCTATCTTTATAATGGCACTCATATCCAATATCACTAATTAGGGTTTATGCTTGGTTATAATTAGGGATGAGTCAAATCCTTTCACAAGGATTGAACCTAAAGAAGGAGTGCATTAGTTTTGAAGCTGCTGACACCTATCTAATGTTCATTCTACTACCACTCAAAATACAACTGCACCATTGTCACCTATGGTTGCTTCAATCACATATGGATCTTCAGCTTCAAGAGTTGAAAAAAGTGCATCTACTCCTCCCAAGAACCTAAGAAAAAAGAAAAGATTGCACGTTGATTAAAGATCCACGAGATATGGTTGGCGAAGAATGCAATTCTTAATATGTGTGTTTTGTTCAAAATTATTTAAGGAGAATAGGTGTAGAAAGCTGAGAGCTACGAGGACAATATACTTTGGTTTGACAATGAGGAACAAAATTATCACTTGAAAGTAGCAATCACCCCTCTAAAATTAAAAACATTCATAGCTTTGGGCATGCAAGGCTTGCATGTGTACCAAAGAGAACAAGATGTCTTAGGACAAATCTTACATGTGTACAAAAGAGAACAAGGTGTTGTAGGACTCCACATCTAATGGGGCCTATTGGACCTATTTACTATATCATGAATGGGAAAGCTATTTTCCTATGAATGCAAAAGCAATGCCCACAACAAGAGAATTGCACTTGATGGATAATTAAACAAGATTTGAGGTTTACACACTATACAAGAAGGAGATGTCAGAGAGCAATGAAAGGTTTTCTAGCTATAATCATTTTAATAAATTGTGGAAGAGCTTCTTTAATAATGTGAAGTGATGTGTGCAAACCTCAAGAGTCAATGACAAAGGGAAACAACTTCAAGCAAACGAGGTACACATATATTTTACATGTTTGTTTGATTCTCTACCATCAAATATTATTCTTTGCCATGACATCATCGATTTCACTCGATTTGTCTTGCAAACACTTTGAAATATATGTGTAGCTTGTAATGCATCGGAGGCACATGAGCTATTATATGACACTCTTGGCATAAGAGCAACATCCTATGTGCACCCAAGTCTGGGAAGGCCTTAAACATATCAATGGCGCTTGTCTCTTGGCCCCTTACACTTTTAGATAAGAAGTGCTTCCGCATTCTTAGGACTGATCATTTGTACCCTTCTCTGCAAACATTACATCTCCAATTTCCACTGACTCACAGTGTGGTGTAATGCCGTACCCTTGCATAATTTTGATCATATCTCTTTGTAGCCATGACTGCTATTAACAAAAGAGAGACAAAAACAATTTCATATAATTAATAGCCATTGATACGATGTAACTTATTACTCTTCAAACAACAAACTTTAGTTTTTCTCTTTAAAATCTACATCTATTATATAACATTTCTCTTCTTACATTACATGTAATCTAGCTAGACTAAGCAAGAGATAAACCATCTAATTGTCTTGTCCCCTTCAAACAAGACGTAGTAATCTACCTACTAAAATAGGCGGGGATGGTGGATCACCTTTTCCTACCTCCTACTCTGTCTCAAGTAAGGAGCTATCTGCACTATGATAATTCACAAAACAGCATGCTTTGTGAGCAAATTTTAGTATTTCACACATAGTAGTCCAAGAGCTAGCAATGCTTACATTAAACCATTTTTTATTTTCTCTATTTAATTCACATGATCCATTTGAAGATCTACATTAGTATATAACGTATCTCTTCTTACATTCCATGTAAGTCAACTGGACCTCAAGAGAGACAAACCATCCAATCATCTTGTCCCCTCCTCACATAATTGGATCATTTAAAGACATGGTAATATGCCTATCAAAATAGGTGTGGGATGGCAAGTTGCCTTTTCCCATGTCCCACTCTTTCTTAAGTAAGCATCTATCTACACTATGATCATTGTCAATATCATGCTTTGTTAACGAATGTTAGTAGTTCACACACTAGTGTAGTAGCTATTTTATCATTTATTTTTATGTTTTACTTTCTATATTTTTTCACATGGGCCACCTAAAGAAAAACCTACATATTCTTATTTTATTCATGTATACTATGTATGAGGAGAGTTTTTGAGTCATTGTTGTCCTATTTGCAGCAAAGGATACATCACTCATAACTTTGACCACTTAAGTAGCTGTGTATCACTCTATACTTACATTAGAGATGCAACAAGATGTCCTTTGACAAATGTATCAACGGATTTCGGCTTTCAAGAATCATCTACTTTCTTGTTGCAAGATTTCAAGTCTCGACAAGGCATTAGATATCCTTGTTAATTCTCTCCTACATCCTTTAGTCACAACCCGATATTTTATTTTTTCCATAGACATTGTGCAATGCTTGGATGATCACTTCTACCCTTATACTAATCAATATATATTCCTAGCACGTATAATTAGCGAGTTCATCAAGGCCAGCGCATGCAAGTGACACAATTGGCTAGACTACAAATGAGAAGATCATGGCCAGCATGGCGAGCCTCATTACCAATTCAAGTCGAATATAATATAATATATCTTCCATTTACAAATATTTATCTTACATCCATATGCGAGTTGTTGCTATTTTTTGAGCAGAGAAAAAGTTTTACTTCGTATTAGATTCAAAAGCCATACCTTTGTACATAATCTAGCTTAAACCAAAAAGGTGTATAGACATGCAAAGGTACATGATCAGTAGTAGAAAAAGCCCCAAAGGGGATAACAAGGGAAAGAACCAGAGAAACTAAATATATCGTCCTATAACAACTAGTGAGAAGAAGCATGAAAGTTGTCATTAGAGTCCCAATCTAGGTCATCTTTAGAGGTGTCGTCAGAACTTGTGTCTTCAGAAGAGGAAGAATCATCTGCGTCAATGGAAGCACTAGAGTGCAAGTCCTCTTTCTTGGGGAGGCTCCCATAAGGGTCCAGATTGGTACCAACAACATCAAAGTGAGCTGCATCTTGAGAAACTCTACTATATCTAGGGCCATTGGGTAGTGACGCATGTGGACAATCAAGTCATTATTGATCTTGGTGAAGTCTTCTTTGTACTTGACAATCAACTCTTCAATTCTCCTTTTTTCCTGTCCCACCAAGCAAGGAAATAGATGTCAACAGAAAAATCAATTTGCTTAAATTGAAAATTGTTCCTGCACACCCAGATGTACCAAAGAGAATTGGGTCTCATTAGTGTCCAAGTGTCTTGCTTTGTCTTTGCAACATCACCTAATAGGATGGCTTTCCAATTGAACTTCCAAACTCTTCTAGCTTGGGGACAAGCAACAAAAAGATGAAATATGTCTTCATTAAGGCAAGGGCATATCATGCATTTCCCATCTCCCTTGCCAATCCTCAAACCTCTAACACTTGCCCAAGAAGCCTTGTGTGAAATCAACCATAATAGAATAGACATTTTATCAAGGACCCTTTTCAACCAAATGTAGTTGAATTTAGATTTCCATTTGAATTTTGAGTCATGCAGATTCCATCTAGCATTTAACACATTAAAGAGATCATCAATCTCCCTAGCAAGAATAGGGATAAGAAAAAAAGAGGAGCTCCCAACCCATCTACCTATTGTATACCAGGAAGGTTCCACCCTTCCACTATGTATCTCCTTCCCACAACTGAAGTCTAATCATGACTAGGTCCTGAGGGTGGTTGTTGAGGGCAAATTCTCTTCTTATCTTAGCCCAACTCTTCCATCTATACTCTTCTCTGTTTCAAAGATGTCCCCAACTTGCAACCCTTTCTTGAATAAGCAACCCATCTACCTATTGTATACCAGGAAGGTTCCACCCTTCCACTATGTATCTCCTTCCCACAACTGAAGTCTAATCATGACTAGGTCCTGAGGGTGGTTGTTGAGGGCAAATTCTCTTCTTATCTTAGCCCAACTCTTCCATCTATACTCTTCTCTGTTTCAAAGATGTCCCCGACTTGCAACCCTTTCTTGAATAAGTAACAAGCCATTAAGAAGCCCTCATTAGTGAGAACAGAGCTTCTACAAATTATTGAGACCCACATAGAGTCTAAAGACATAAAAGCCCCTTTGCCTAAGAATATTCAACATTTGATTTCCTCAAATTCCTTCCATAAGGATTGCCAGAGTTGTTTCCCTTTAGCTTTGCAGGGCTCTGAGAAGAAACTGAGCCCCAGTCCCCCTGAAGATCAAGAATAGCTTTAATGACCCAGGTGGCAAAGATATTCCTAATACCTAGCTCTATATATATGATCCCTAGACCACCTTATTCTTTAGGTTTTATACAGAAGCTCCATCTGACCTTTGCTATCTTTTTACTCCCTCCCTAGAGGAAAGATCTGCATATTCTAATGAATATGTCAAGACCTACCTTGGAAGGGGACCAACAACTTAGGTAGAAAATAGCAACAAGATAAATACAATGATTAAGGACAAGCCTTTTGCCAACTAAGTTAGCTTGGAACCCTCTCCATGTCTCTACCTTTTTTTGGAATCTATCCATGAACTAGTCCCACCTTTACTTCATTGAAATGTCAAAACCCAAAGGTACCCCCAGTAGTCTAAAAAGAGTACCTTGCTTGATTCTGTGACATCCCAGTTCCTCCAGGATTTCTCGATCTCCTCTTAGAGTGGCACATATAGTCTTAGTATGATTGATCTCGGATCTAGAGGCCTTGCAAAAAGTGTCTAAATAGTCCATAACCATTTTGATATCCTACTCATTGTTCCTTGGTGTAAGGTTGGTGTCATCTGTAAACTATTGGCATATCAACTATTTTCCAAATTGGAGCTCTATACCTCTTAGGTCATCGGCTTACTATGACTTTGGAGAAGCCACCTCAAAGAGTCAGCATCAGCTATAAGAAACAAAAGAGGAGCTATGGGGCAGCCCTGTCTGATGAATCTTTTAAGAGAAAAGGGTTGATGCATATCTCCATTTACACATATCTTAGTTGAGGCATTAGTAAGTAGAAGTTTAATTAAAGAAATATAATGAGGGCCAAGGCCCATGTCTGTGAGAGCTTGAATAACAAATCTCATTCTAATCTATCATATGACTTGTCAAAATCAACCTTGAGGAAACAAATATCTTGCTTAGTCTCCTTTGCATACACATAGCCCACCTAAATATTGATTATGGCCTCTAATAAGTGTCTCCCTTTGATGAAGCCTTTCTGCTCTTGGAGGATCCATTCTTTTTTGAATTTTGAGAGCAAGTGCTTTGGCAAAAGTCTTGTAGCTACAGTTAAGCATAGTTAGAGGTCTCCAATTTTTGAGCTCCTGTTTATCTCCATCCTTAGGTATCGGCTTAATGACACCACCATTAACATGAGGAGGAAGGACCTCATCTCTGACACTCTCTTGCCAGAGAAGCAGAAGGTAAGGTCCAACTATTTCCCAAAAAACCTTATAGAATTCTATTGGAAGTCCATTTTCACCGGGGGTTTTTCCATCTGCCATTACTTTGACAGCTTCCTTGAGCTCCTCCAAGGTGAGGGGTTTTTTAAGGTAGACATTGTCAAAGCTGTGCATAGTCCTCTCTCTAGCAAGTCTGCAAATGTCCCATAGAGACTCCCAAGTAGCCTTTCTATCCTGAATACTATTTGGAGCATAAATAGAAAATTGAAATTAAATTGAAGACCTGCTCTTTTATTGAACATTTGAGCAAGAGCCATCTATTATTAGCATCCAGAACAACAATGGTGACACCATTGCTGTGATGAGAGAGAACCACTGTAGCAGTTCCTCCCTTACCTTCCTTACGCTATGTGTGAAAAATCAAACTCTTCTTTTATCCACAGTTTTCAGTCTACTTTCCAGAGTTAGTCGAGTAACTTTGACCTCTTGCAAAGCAATAAAAGTAGGGGAAAGATTATTAGCTTTGAGCTAGTGAGCTAGCTCATAACCTCTACCAGGGTCTGTATGACCTCTAACATTCAAAGACAAAAAAGAAATCTGTTTATTTACCATTCTTTCTTTGCCCCTTTTTGGCCCTGGGGTTTGGGTTGTTCACCTGAGGTAAGGAAACCTTGGCATGTGACACTCTTCTCTTGTTTTGGACAAGAGTGAAAGCTCCCCCTGGACCTGAAACATTTTTTTCTTTTGCATTAGGATTATCCTGCTCATCTTCAGATTCCTCGCTTAACTTTGTATTAGACATGGCATCATCTCTATTAATGTAATCTTCAAAGTCCTTAGACCCACTTGCTTCAACCTGAATGTCCATGTCATAATTCGAGTGTTCCTTAATCCAATCTTCAGTTTCTTTGCAACATTATGTAATAGACATCAAAAGACAAAATAAAACTTTGTAATATATATAAAATAAATATTGCTATGTTTATAAAATCCATTCAAGTAAAATAACAATTTTCTACTATCAAGATTCATTTATACAACAAACTATCAAAACACTTTAATCTACATATTGCACCTATCTGCTATGAACTAATTAAAAACCAACTATATAGCTACATAATCAAAAACATATAGTATCTAAAAATCAAACACGCTTTTCTGTACAAACTGAAAACATTAGGGTAGAACACAATGAAAATTACTTGTATCTACGTGTGAGTGGATCAAAACTGGAGAAGGTAAGCTACAAAACTAACACAAGATACTTTTCAAAAGGATTTAATTAAACTTGCATTTTTTATGTGAAGCTTTATGCACATGCATGTACACGCATGCATCATTCACACATGCCCCACACACACATATGAATCGATGTGTGTGTGTATGCGTGCATGCGTGTGTGTGTACACTTCTCTCTCTCTCTCTCTCTCTCTCTCTCTCTCTCTCTATTATCTATCTATCTATCTACACACACACATGCGCACACACACACACACATATATGAGATATATGTGTGTGTGTGTGTGTGTGTGTGTGTGTGTGTTTCTCCATTTTCTCTATCAACGTGGTAGTGAATTGATACACCGGTGCTCCTTTTCCTCGCAAGAAGTGGTCCTGCACCCATTTCCCTAAGCAAGTTGGTTGAAAATGGATTTGAGCCGTTAGAATAAGCCGCTTTCACTAATTGAGGACCATGGCAAATGTCACGTAGATGTCGCCATCCCGTAATTATGGTAGCCTCCCTTAAAAGGATGGCTATGACCTTTCAGAGCCCCATCATGTTGTTGGAAGGGTCAAATAAAGCTCCTACAATCATACATTCTTTCCAGCTTATAGCATTTCTTACTCCCGATGGCCACCAATTTGCTTCTTACTCCCGATGGCCACCAATTTGCCTTGTACATCTCCTTATCAAATCATAACGTGATCGATATCCTAATGTTTTTGTCCAACATACAAAATTCCTTGTTCAATCTCATTCAAGATTTGATGCACTAGTATTGAGCAAAATGATAACATGACTACATTCTTATTCTCTTGCTAGTAAGTATCAGCCTGTATTCATGAGGATGCAAGGAATCAATCCCTATGTTTGCAAAAAACTTAAAGCCATGAGGACATGATGAAAAATGGATTTCACCTCAGGCGAAAATGGCTCTTGATGATCCCACCACTCTCCATTTTTCCCTTGGGAAAGTTGTGCGTGAGACAGAGATTTTGGCACATTTGTGCCGGAGATTGCAATCCGTGCTATTGGAATTACGGGCACATAGTTGCCAGAAGCTGGCTAAGAGTTACAGGCACATGTTCATATTGAAGTCTTGAGAAGCAACATTCTGCATTTTTATTGGATACCCACCCAGTCCGATTGCGTCTGTCTGATTACAGGCACCCATCTAGTCCGATTGCATCTGTCAAGCACTGGCACATGTTTAGATTGAAGTCTTGAGAAGCAACATTCTTGGATAAGTCTGATTGCATCCCTCAGGCACCCACCTAGTCCAATTGAGTCTCTCATGCACCCATCTGGTTGAGTCATGTTCCGATTAAAGTCTTGAGAAGCAACATTCTGCATTTTTATTGGATACCCACCCAGTCCGACTGCATCTCCAAGGCACCCATATATAGGGCAGTCCGAAAGGCACCCATATATATGGCAGGCACCGATCTAGTCCGATTGTATCTGGGAGGCACCCATCTGATTGAGTGCTTGAATTTTGCCCATAGTGCTGCATGTGCCCATTGTGTGTGTGTGTGTGTGTGTGAGAGAGAGAGAGAGAGAGAGAGAGATAACATCTTAGATGAAGGAACCTGAATGAGAGGGAGAAGCAACAATGTGATTTCGGTTCTCTGGCTTTATCGTTGGAATAGGAGGGTAGCGCACGCGTCTATCCACAGCGACTCCTGGGTAATTGTACTTGGATATCTCTGCAGAACAGACTCGTGAGTATTTTGTAAGTTTTGTCAGACTCGTCGCACACTTACTTTGCTCTTTCGATTTCTCCATCACGGGGAGGGATCCCAAGAAACTTTGTGATTAATCGCTAGTTTCTTAAACTATCTGCGAAGCAAGACCGACCAGATTGCATTTCTGTAGGCCACCTTGGCTAGGTCATACTCGGCGTGGGTAGGGGTGAAACATGCCGTATTGGCCTTAGTGTATGCGGACATGATGGAAGAAAACGCCATACAAAAGTGTGCCAAATCTTTTGAAGAAGCTGCTGTGTGCAGTTTCTTAGAGTCTTGAGGACGACTATATTTTCAAGCAAGTTCATGCAGAAATAAGTTTGAAGGCTTTAGAGGTTGCTCCTGCGTGAGCATACAGGAGGTAGGGTGTTAAATTGGTGTTCGGCTGCCAGTAGTATTGTTCTTGTGAGCCTTTGTCTAGGTGGGGTATTGGTGCACAATAATATAAGCTAGTAGCTTGTCAAAAGAAGATGTGTGTAGCGAAAAGTGTAATCCTGTCATTAGATATATTTTTGGTATTGGGTTTGTGTGTGTGCGAGAAAAAGGAGTCCGAAATAAAAGGAATGCATGGGACCCAAGCATCCAATGGTCCGGCCTGGTCAAACTCTAAATATCCTGGCTTGGCTGATGACCTAGCTGAGTGTGCCTATCGTTCTGGAATACGCATGAACGCATCTAAAGCACATGAACTGGCGTCTAAAGCTCATGATCTACAAGAACAGTTTCTTGGAGATGCTGAGCTTAGAGGAGGCACTCGCTTCTTTGGAATGGAAGCCCCAGCTGGCCTTGGTGGAGAACGTTATATGCATTTTGCAGAAGTGCAGGAAAAATAGAAATCTAGTGTATGCTAGGCGCTCATATGCCTACATGTGCAAAAGCGGACTGGAAGCTCATAGGTTTCTTGGGAATTACCTTGTGCCAGTCTTGGTGGAATGTGGAAGCATGTGTGATGCCCAGCAGGTTTTTAACAGGTTAGTTGATCGGAATGTCTACTCTTGGACTTCTCTCATCATCGGGTATATTGAATGTGGAGAATCACAACATGCCGTCAACCTCTATCAGAAAATGCAAGAGGACTCTGTACGTCCTAGCAAGTATACATTTGCGGCCCTACTTAGGGCTTGTGCCAGGTTGAAAGATATGGAAAGGGGGCGAGAAATACATGCAAATATTGCCAGACAGGAATTGGAAAGAGATCCTTTTGTTGGCAACAGCTTGGTCGATATGTATGTGAAATGTGGTTCTCTTGCAAAAGCACAGGGATTGTTTGACAATCTGCCAGTTCGAGATGTAATCTCCTGGACTGCAATAATTGCAGGATATGCTGAACATGGATTTGGTGAGGAAGCACTCAACTGTTTTGAACAGATGCAATGGGAGGGTGTCTTTCCCGATGCTGTCACATTTGTTTGTGGCTTAAAAGCTTGTGGCAGCATAGGAGCCATAGACAAGGGCCGAGAGATACATGCAGATATTGCCAGACAGAAATTGGAAGGAGATCCTTTTGTTGGCAGCACCTTGGTTGACATGTATGTGAAATGTGGCTCTCTTGCGACAGCACGGGAAGTCTTTGACAAGCTGCCAGTCCAAAATGTAGTCTCATGGACTGCACTCATTGCAGGATATGCTGAACTTGGGCTTTGTGAGGAAGCATTGAACTCTTTCAAACAGATGCAACTGGAGGGCATCTCTCCAAATTCTGTCACATTTGTTTGCTGCTTGAAAGCTTGTGCGAGCATAGGAGCCATGGACAGGGGCCGAGAAATACACAATGAGATTGCGAGACAGAAATTGGAAAGAGATCCTTTTGTTGGCAGCACCTTGGTCGGCATGTATGCCAAATGTGACTCTCTTGCAAAAGCACAGGAAGTATTCTACAGACTACCAGTTCAAGGTGTAGTGTCCTGGAACACAATTATTGCAGGATATGTTGAACACGGGCTTGCTGAGGAGGCACTGAACTGTTACAGACAGATGCAATGGAGGAGTGTGTCTCCAGATGCTGTCACGTTCGTTTGCTGCTTGAAAGCTTGTGGCAGCGTAGGAGCCATAGACATGGGCCAAAAAATACATGCTGACATTGCAAGAAAGCAATTGGAAAGAGATCCTTCTATTTGCAACACCTTGGTTGATATGTATGCCAAATGTGGCTCTCTTGCAAAAGCACAGGAAGTCTTCTATAGACTGCCAGTTCGAGGTGTAGTCTCATGGACTGCACTAATTGCAGGATATGCTGAACATGGGCTTGGTGAGGAAGCACTGAACTGTTATGAACATATGCGATGGGAGGGTCTCTCCCCGAATGCTGTCACGTTGGTTTGTAGCTTGAAAGCTTGTGGCAGAATAGGAGCCATAGACAAGGGCCGAGAAATACATGCTGAGGTTGCCAGACAGCAATTGGAAAAAGATCCTTTTGTTGGAAGCACCTTGGTCGACATGTATGCAAAATGTGGCTTGCTTGCAAAAGCGCAGGAAGTCTTTGACGAATTGCCAGCTCGAGATGTAGTGTTGTGGAACATACTCATTGCAGGATATGCTGAAGATGGGCTTGGTTATGAAGCACTCAACTGTTTTGAACAGATGCAACTGGAGGGTGTCTATCCCAATGCTGCCACATTTGTTTGCAGCTTGAAAGCTTGTGGCAGCATAGGAGCTATAGAGAAGGGCCGAGAAATCCATGCTGAGATTTCCAGAATGAAATTGGAAAGAGATCCCTTTGTTGGTGGCACCTTGGTTGACATGTATAGTAAATGTGGCTTGCTTTTAAAAGCACACGAGTTGTTTGACAAGCTGCCAGTTCGAGATGCAGTGCTGTGGAACATACTAATTGCAGGGTATGCTGAACATGGGCTGGATGAAGACGCACTGAACTGTTTTGAACAGATGCAGCTGGAGAGAGTCTCTCCCAATGCTGACACGTTTGTTTGCAGCATGAAAGCTTGTGGAAGCATTGGAACCATAGACAAGGGTCGAGGAGTACATGCAGAGATTGCCAGACAAGAATTGGAAAGAGATCCATGTGTTGGCAGCACATTAGTTGATATGTATGCCAAATGTGGTTGGCTTGCAGCAGCACGGGAAGTGTTTGACAAGTTGCCAAGCCGGGATGTAGTTTCATGGACTGCACTAATTGCAGGATATGCCCAACTAGGAGCAAGTCCAGTTGTTTTCCATATGCTTGAGAGAATGAGAGAAGAAGGCCTAAAGCCAAATGAAGTGACATTTCTTGGTGTTCTTACTGTATGCAGTCATGCAGGTCTAGTGAATAAGGGCCAGGAATACTTTGAGGCTATGACCAGGGACTATGGCATCACTCCAACTATTGAGCATCATACTTGCATGGTTGATCTCCTTGGCCGTGCTGGCCAGTTAGAGGCGGCGTTAGAAATGGTGGAGAAGATGCCTTTCAAACCTAATCTTGTGGCCTGGATTACTGTATTGGGTGCTTGTCGCAAGTGGGGTAATGTGGATCTTGGAAGACGAGTTTTTGAACATGCATTGCGATTGGATGAAAAGGATGCTGCAGCTTATGTCTTGATGTCTAACATCTATGCAGATGCTCACATACAGGAGGACGAGAAGAATGTCCAGGCATTGGGAGTGAAAGACCAAGCATCTATGAAGCTCGAACAGATTTGGGCTGAGATTGGTGGAATTGTGCATCGTACATTTGTGGTGAAGAATACAAGACCTCCCCAAAGCAAAGACATTATACATGGAAAGCTAGAAGATATTTCCCTCAAAATGGGGGAGCCTCCTGGTTTGTGATGATGATGTTTTGGCCGTTGTAGGTATATCTAAGGTAGAGCAAACATGCAAACCCCTTTTATTGTCTTCAAGAAAGGGTATCAGAAGAGGACATTTGGAGAAAAGCTTCTGACATTCAGAGGGCAGAGGATGGGATGAAGAAGGCGCTCGAGGAGCTGCTTTAAGGAAGATGATGAGAAATGATCAGCCCTCTTCATAGGTTTTGACATTGATGGGGTTAAAAAAGGCAGTTGTGGATAGGACATGGAGCCTGCAAGGAGTCCATCCTTGACCAACTTATACACAGTATCTTTGGCCATATAGATGGTGAACCTGTCATATTGATGGCTTATACAAATGCAAAGCTTCTTGGGAGGGGTAGGATATTATTCAAGGTTTATAAAGGATTATGCAACTCAAACTCTACCTCTTACCCAATTGTCGAAAAAAGATAAGAGATTCGAATGGGGTGAATCCCATTTTTACTAAAATGAGTAGTTGGAATCTGAATAGGTGGAATATGAAGAGTATTACTTTTCTGCTATCTGAATTCCTCCTCTATTACTGTTGTTCTATGAAATACAAGCTAGTTTGAATCTTGGGTAGTATTCTCTAATTTATTTTTTTTGTTCCTTGTATGTCTATAGTTTTCTACTATTAGATTATGCTGTAGTCAATTGTTTACTATGTACTAAAGCTAGAATGCTGATTAGAACTCATGTTCTTTGACTACAATCTATCAATTATATGAATCCTATTTGGAGGGTTTGGTTCCCTATAACGCTTGGCGATCCTACAAGTTGATCGGCGGGCTTTGACACGTCGATGAAGCACATCAATTGATGAGATCAACATTTGGATTTGAAGGGATAAGAATCTAAATAGGATGCAAATGTGTGACTCACAATGCATGAATGGATGAAATCAGTCTAAAGATGGCCAAGGCATTGGACACGTTTACAAGAACACAGAGAATGAGAGGTTGAAAGCAACAAGATTCATTGTTACTTTTGCAAATGCATTTCAGAATGAAAGAATGCGACAAAATCCTATACTAGCACCAAAAGAACATGTGTTTTGGACTTTATTGGACTATAGCAGTGCCAGTTGTGGTGGTTAATCACACCAAGAGGTGACCTCAAATCGAAGCTTACCTACCTATACCATTAAAAAGAAAAGTGCAACAAGAACAAGTTATGGCTTTACAAGCACAGAATCCCAAAATAAAAACAACCAAGTTTAGTGGCAAACCCAAAGAGCGACATAGGCCAGTCTGAGACTCAATAGCAAGCTAGCACATTAGATATTTTGTATAATGATGTGAAAAAGTAGCAAGTTAGTGCCACATTTGTGGGTAAAGCTATGAGTTGGCTTACTCAGCACACTATTACTTGTTTTGGTAAGTTATGATGCCTAGAGATTAGTATCCATAGGATGATTTTGAAAACATAGGTGGTCTTAAAAAAATAAGAAGCATGAAGCAAGATGATGTCTTTTAATTTTTAAATGCATGCTATCTAATTTTTGGAATGGTTTAATCCCCATACCTGATAGAAGGAATTTTAGATTCTTAATGTCCTAATATGTCAATCCACAATTGAATAGCTATGTTAACATCACCATGCGACCCTTTCTAATGACTATTTGATTTGAATTTTGGTTGTTCTGAAATAAGGGATGTTGGTTCACAAGGATGGGGGTTCACCCTTTTAGTAGAGATTCCCTTGATACAAGTGCAAAGACCATTTCTTGGCTATTCTGGATTTCCAAATTTCATGCATGACTCTTGTCTAAATCCCATTCTGATCTACCCAATGAATTGGATAATCCTTGTCATTGGCATGATCTTGTGGCCATAAATTTGTTTTGCTCCTCATCTGTTACATCTTCTATTTGCATACGTATTGAACAACTCTAGAGCAATAACATTCTATGTCTATGATAGAAGCATCTTGTTGAGTGTTCAAACTATTCAGATTAGTTAGTGATTGTTGCTACAATATTGTAATAGGACCTGGTACCTGATTTGAAGATGTCAAGTTTGTGTCTACATCTTCAACTTGCCGAATAATAACTGCATTAATTAGAGCTGGAGGTTGTTGCTATTGTTGAATTGGAGGAGCTATATTGTTCTATCAAATGATGGGTATGCCCCTTTCTACTTTTCGTTGCACCATAATTCACAATCATGTCCTTGCCTATGCCCTTCAACTCCACAACAGTCACAATATGAATAAACCTTGCTCAAACGAGAATTGCGTAAGACTTTAGATTAGGTTTTGAATACAGTTTCGAGTTTTTGTGAAGATCAATTAATTGCTAAGTTGATGGAGTTATACGAAGACTAAGGAATCAATAGTCAATATTATGTGAAGACAGAGGAATATATAGATAGATATGAAGATAGAGAAATAGATAGTCAATACGATATCAAAATCTAAAGATCAGCATGTCTATTAATCTCATGTTGAAGATGTAGATTATAAAATTCAAACAATTGATATTGAATTCAAAAATCATCATATCAGGGGGATCCTTCTTGATGGAGGACCAAGGTTAAATATCTTACCTGAATCTACAATACAAATAAGGTAATTTTTTTGGTTTGGAACCTACACCATTTCAGTTGTAAATGTGAGATCAAAGAAGAGTTTGCCCTTGGAAATCATCTCAATTTTGCATATTACTATTTTTGGTCCTACTTTGTCGATCAATTTGCTTATTCTTTACTTGAACAACTAGTTGATCACCACATGGACAAAAATTCAAAGAATTCGCATGTCCGCTAAGGTGATTGAAAAACATACCTTTGTAAGACTAGAATAAATCCAGTCATAAAATTTCGTATTTTTATTGTTTTAAAGTTAGACTTTTTAGCTATAGGGCCTTCTCCACCCACGTAAGATATATTGATATAGTAGAATAGCTTACAGGTGAACAATTGATCACTAGTTGGACAAAAATTCAAAGAATTTACATGTTCGCTAAGGTATTAGAAACATATACCTTTGTAAGACTAGAATAAATTCAATCGTACAAATTCAAATTTTTATTGTTCTAAAGTCAAATTCTTTAGATGCTTGGGCTTCTACAGCCATATAAGATATTTCGATATAGTTGAACAACTGATCACCACTTGGACGAAATCTTCTGGAAAATGAGCCAGAGGAGGGAGACGCTTTCTCTAGGATGGCCTTGGTTCAATTTTTATTTTCTATCCACGCATATGTGCTTCTAGCCTATGTGTGTGTCTTCAATGGATATGATGCTTTGTGTAGGGCTTATTCTCATGCCAGTTAAAGCGTATACAAAGTAGCATACCCATCGAATATCATTTTATGGTTGGGAAAGCATATTTTATTGTTTCTTACCACACTTTATGCATGAGTGTTAGAAATATGCATCAATGTGCTTCTAACCTATGGAATGGAATGACCACCTAGAGTAACTGTGGCATTCTTGATCCATTGAGGATGAGGCCGTTTTAGAGGATGAATTTTTTGAATCATACAAAATCATCCTATAGTTGAGATGACATGCACACTCTATGCACCTACTAAATTAAGCTTTCCATTTTAGAGGATGACTTGTTCGAATTTTAAATGTAATATCATCCTATAGTTGAGAGATGCACACACTATGTACCTACAAACTCAATCTCTCTAAGTAACACTTCCATGCAACACATGGTGAGTCCTAACCCATGAGGTTGCCTATAGGATGCATTGGATTTTTGTACTAATACATGGGATTGCATGAAAAGCTTCAAGCTACATGTTAAAGCTGAAGACATCTTCTCATATCCTTTTAGAGGCCATTAGATTGATAGAGACAAATCTAGAGAGAGATGAAAGATCATTCAAAAGTTATATTAAAAATCCATTATCTATGTACTTTGAGTAAATAAAATACTAAATTTTCTATACAAACTTACATATTTTTTCAAAATCCTTTTAAAAAAATGTTTTTGGAATTTTGGATCCAAAAAGTAAATTTAAGAATGCCTTATGTTGAAGTCACATGTGTCACATATTTTTAAGTGAACCCGCAAGTATGTAACAATAAATTACACTAAGCATGACCTCACTTTGAAGAATTTCTTGTGCATTTATTGATAATGCTATTTTTATTTTGAACATGAGTGATAATTTATCTAGATCATTCTAATCCAATATGGTGGTATTTAGTACAAGTTGTTGCCCAAAGTAAATCATCTTTTGAAGATAGATGTGTGGGATATCGAGATGCCAATGTTTCCCCTTGATCCATGTGTTGCTAAAGAATAAGTTGTAGGATATTATTCATCATCTTTTGATGGATCCATGGATATTATATCTTCTAGTGCTTCCACTATTTGATCGTCACCACTAAGGATCAAGATTTAGTACCAATACTCCATTTGCCCCCGCCAAAGGAGTATTACATTACATAGCCTCAGTGCATGACATGTATATTTGCATTGATGGTTTTTGTATTTTGTGTCAGTGCCAAATGAGTATTTTTTTGTGCATCTTCCATCCATTACCAATGCCTACACCAATGAGTTCTTTCCCATGGATATACTGGTGGAGATACCAACACTTCTACACTTAGAAAAAACTTTTGTTTTGTCATAAATTCCATTGTATTACTGTAAAAAATAATCTAATACCTTGTAGTGATTGAGAAGACATGCTATGGTGTGGGTGAATAAAACTAAGTTATAAATAAGCTACCCAAAGGCTAACTTGTGAAGCAGTTGTGGTAAACTCCTATCGTATGTCCAAATTGAATTTTTCAAAACAAAATGGTAACTTGAAACCACACCTCTTTGATGGAATTTGGTGGTCCTTCTTAATGACTATTTTCTACTTTGGAAGATGTTAGTATGGGTGAGGCATAGGATGCACTTTCTTTGTTGAATACTTTTATTGAGAAATAGCTTACTAGGTAAGCAACAATAGAATCCAAAATGCAAATACATGGAGCATCATGTACAAAAGTTATAGCAACAATTCAACTTGTCTAGCAGTAGCAAACAGAGTGTAATATATTGAAAGATAGGGTGGTGGAGCTTGAAGGTCTCTACAAATGCAGGCTCAATGGCATCTCAAAGAAACACAAGAACTTACATGAATTTTTTCCAAAAGTCTAATAGGATAAAGGCTTGATTAGAAGAGATGAAAACTATTTTTTGTCCATAGTTAGATGTGTTGGCAAAAAAGAATAGTGCCAAACAAATTATACACTTTTATACAGTAGGTATATACTTTAAAGGGTGTAAAAACTAAGATAATACATTTTTGTTACAATAGCTATCCACTTTAGAGGGTGTACAAAAGAAGATTTTAGAATTAGTTGTTTTGTATTTTTATTACAAATATTGAATTGCAAGTCATGAAGTCTGAGTTGAGGTCAGCAACTTCAAAAGTCACTTGAAAATAGAGGTCACATGTAGCAACAGTATAGAATACTAAATTCATCGTAGAGAGAGTACAACGACTTCATCCTATAATTTTAGAGATGACATCAGAGGAACCATATGAGTTTAATGCAAGACACAAGATCAAACGAGGCGATAAATTTTCAAAAGATTTGATTATGAAGACAAGCAAGAGACACACTTGATAGAAAACATGGAGGCTAATCCTCCTCTAGAGCCTTTCCATATCTTTCAAAAAAGCCTTTATCATCGTTAGTGGTTATTTCTCAAACACAATGAAAACTTCATTTTGGATTTCATTTTTCACACTAAATGGGTTCGTGTACAAGATTTTTCAAAGCTTACCCATCGAGTGTGCTAGGTGTTGGCTTGTGCCTTGTTTGAGTCTTTTACTAAATTTTAATAGTAAGAAGAGGAACAATCAAGATCTAAATGGTAGAAAGATGCTCCATTCTAGGTCAAGGTATACTTGAATAGAGAGACTGTGTTTGTCAAATATATATGCTACATAGACTCTAAGGCATTCCATTCTTAAATGCAAAACTATCTTAAATCCAAATATTGTGTTTGTTGACTATATATGCTACACAAACTCAAAGGTATTGCATTCTTTAATCCAAGGTCATCTTCTTCATCAAGAGAGGCACACATGTTGATGATGAATAAGTTTCAAATTTCAAATCATTTGATGAAGACTTAGTGGAATTTTTAGTCGTGAGTTAAGAAGCAGTAACACATTGAAATCCCAAGGAAAATGGTCGAATTAAAAGAAATAATAAAGTCTTGGGAGATAACTTGCAAAAGAGCTAATAAATTCAAAAGCACTAATAAAGCCTTGAGAGACATCTTGTAAACATCTATTGTAGACTTATAACATAGAGATTGGGACCAAAAGTAGACCCTGACACACAAGAAGAGTATGGGCTACACCCCTTATCTTTTGTTTGTATGGTTTGGAATGAATTCTAGACCTCAAAGGAAAGGTTCCAACTTTGGGAATAGCTTTGGAATATAACTTAGAAGAAAGAGATTCAATCAAGTGGAGACTCCTCTAGATCTCCTCCCTAGATAAATTCAGGAAGCATGCATACTTGAATGCACTGGCGTGTAAGAAACAACAAAAAAAGTACCATGCTGAGAAGGATACAATATTTAAACTCAAAGAGAATAATAGAGCATTGTTTTTCGTTCTCACCATGGGTTTTTCTCAGGTAAGTTTTGGGATCTATGACAAGGGCTAATCAAAAGAATAACATAGTATTGTTTTTGGTCCTCACCATGGGTTGTTCTCATATAAGTATTGGGATCTATGAAAAAGGCTAGTCAAGATTGCTGATGTGGGAAAAAATAACATGTTGCAATTATCTAAACTCAAAGGGAATCTTTTTGCTACTCAAATGAACATATCGAACCTCATTGTTCTCATCCTATCCTCTAACTAAGAGCATTTTAGCGTTATTTTATGTACAACGTCTATCATTTGTACTTTGATTCGGAAATTCTAAAAAATATATTCATTAGGCATTTCATGCTAGCTTCATGACATTGTTTTAGTATGAGGTTTTCCTATCATTGCATCCAGGAGATCAAATAATAAAGCAATGACAGGACTTGTCCTCTATGCTGAGAGTAGTAATGTTATAGTGGGAGCATACATGGGTTTTTTATATGATAATAATATGAATGAATGGTGAGCTTGATTGTGGGAATTAGGTTAGCGGCGGTTAGAGTGGGAGTGGCTCAAATAAGGATTGTTGGTGGCTCAATGTTGGTAATCTGATAGTAGCTAAGAGGAAAGTGTCAGGCATTGCATGGCATATGAGATCCTACTAAAGGCATGCCTCAAGTTTGGTGCTCATTTTTTCAACATATCAAGATTTCTTATTTGAGTAGGCTTCAGAATGCCATGGTTGATTTGTTGGCCTTGCTAAAGGAGTTCTTTGGTCCTATTGCCTAACAGATAAAGACAACTATTATATACCATTTTGAGTGTCTGATCCATGTTTGAGACCTTTGAAGACCAAATGGGTTTCATAATAAAGCCCATGGTAGAGGTCCTACTAAAATTATCCAAATCAAATGTAGAATTGGTATTTTAGCTTTAAGGAGATACAATAAGACTAGTGAATGAATCGTTCAAGGAAATTGCCTCGAAGTAGTCTTCTACCCATCAACTTAAAGATAAGGAAATGGAGGAGGGTGAGCAGACAAGAGAATAGGAAATTCCCAAGTAGGAGGACGAGGTGGGTGATGCAGAGCTATCACACCAAGTTGAGAAACAAAGGGGTGGCTCATCACTTGCTCTTCTTACTCTACCTCCACCTCTTTCACATCTGCAGAGCCTCACGTTCATAGATCCATTTACCTTAGACACGCTTCTTACAAAGGATGATCATCAAGATCAACTTGCCATAGAGAGTCACTTGCAAATACTCAGGGAGAATATATGCCTTATGTGGTACAAGCCCTCAACTATCTAGCCAACCACTAGATCCCTCCCCAAGTACTCGAGCGAATTTTGTTTTGATCCAAGAAGAGTGAGATTGCCTTTCAGTTTATGGGCTCTCCAACCTGCATTTTCACATACTTCCAAACTTTCTTGTCCTCAGGGCAAGTGATGAAAAGATGGAAGACATCTTCTTTGTTTGAGGGGAATATTCTGCAAAAACCTATCCCTTTTCCTATCCTCTCACTTCTCTAGTTGGTCTAAATTGCTTTAATATATAGAATAAGCCAGAGGAGAGTGGTGTATTTTTTAAGTATGGATTTGAGCTAAATTAAAAGAAACCTGTCTGCCATTTGATCTTGTTTTTAGCTAGCTTCCATTTTGCATTGATGGTTCTAGCAATCTCTTCAATGTCATTGAATGGGGTTGGTATATAGTACAATGTAGAGCTCCCCATCTATCTAAATCCTTTAGCAAGATTAAGAACATGACCATCTTTCAAAGTAACTTCTTCCTACTTTAAAAGAATCCTACTCATCACTAGAACCTGATATTGGTTGGATAATCTGAACGCTTTTTTAATCTCATGCAAGGTTTTTTTGCTTTTGCCAAAGTAGTCCCCATGTTTGTAGCCCTTTCTTAAAGAGTACCCAAGATTTGACCAAATTTGCATCATAAGGGCAGGTTGCTTGTAAAAACTATAGATTCTATACCCATGAAAGCATCTTTTCTAGAGAAGACTATCTAGCATTTGACTTGTTCAAAAGAATGCCAGAGTGATCTCCAAAGCTGACTACTAACAAGGCTCGGGGTTGCACAAGGTAGAGAGCCTAGGGTAATTCTTCCATTAGGAGCTCTTATGGGTCTGACATACTTTAAATTTATCAGGAGAAGGCTAGCCCAGTTTGATGAAGAACTTCTTTTATCACCCATAAGGCTGCTAGTTTGAATGAGGCCTATTGAATGTCTATGACTCCTAAACCCATTCTTTGGTCTCATGAAGTAAGACCACTCCTAGTTTGAATGAGGCCTATTGAATGAAGAACTGCTTTTATCACCCATGAGGCTACTAGTTTGAATGAGGCCTAATGAATGTCTATGATCATAAACCCCCCTCATTCTTTGGTCTCATGCAAGATGACCACTTAACTTTGGCTATTCTTGTTTTAGTGGCTGAGCCTCCCCAAATGCAAGATCTACACAATCTGATAAATCTCTCAAGACGTGTCCTAAAAGGGCACCAACAAGATAAATAGAATATGGACATAGGGTATATGCAATGATTTAGAGTAGTCCTTCTCCTTTCTAGGTTGGCTTGAAAACCTCTCCACCTGTCAAGCTTGATCCTAACACTATTTAGGAACCAGTCCCATCTGTCCTTCATGGAGACTGAATCCCCATTAGGAAAAAGTGGAGCTCATTTTGGGGCCTTGTAAGAAATTCATGATTTTCTAATTTTCTTAGCTTAACATTAATAATTTCTAGAGTGAGTAGCACAAATTTAAATGGTTGAGCATTTAATTGGAGATATAAATCACGAAATAGATAATCTAACATTTAAAATTCCCACTCGAGCATTTTTTAGTGTCATAAATAATATGTCCAAGGGTCCAAATGGCTTTCTATTATTTTGGTGTGGAATTTGGTGGGTTTGGAATCACCATTGTGTCTGGAGCAGGCGAAAACTCCAAAACGACTTTTGAATCACTAAATTTGGTCTCTTAAAGGGGTCAGAATGACCAAAATAGGTGCATGATAGGAGTGCGCTTAAGAAAGCGATTTGGGCACTTGGCCTGGGGCCAAGTGCCCAAATAGCTTTCTTAAGCACATTTCTGTCAAGCGCCTATTTTGGTCATTTTGACCTCTCTGGAGAGACATTTATGACACACTAAAAAATGATCGAGCGGGAACTTCAAAATGTGAGTTTATCTCTTTCGGGATTTGATTTATCCCCCTCTTTCTTTGCTCCCTCTTGCTCTGCTGGCCTGCTTACTATAGCTCTCTCTCTCTCTCTCTCTCTCTCTCTCTCTCTCTCTCTCTCTCTCTCTCTCTCTCTCTCTCTCTCTCTCTCTCTCTTCCATTTGTTGTGTACCTCCCCCTACCCCCCCTCTTTCTTTCTCTCTCTCTCCCTCTCCCCCCCTCTCTCTTGTGCCTTTTTTGGTGCTGCTTTGTCCCTCTCCCTCTCCCTCTCCCTCTTTTGTGCCTCTATTGGAGCTGCATTGCCCTATGCAGGAGTCCCATTCCTGATGCAGGAGTCCCATTAGATGAGTGGATCCCTAGCACCTATAGCTTGAATGACTGGATAGTGATGAAAGCATCAGCCAAAGGTTTCACATAAGCTTCCCAAGAGCAAGAGAGGTGATATCTTGCATGAATGGAAGGACCGCATCTTAAAGTTCAAGTTTGGGAAGAAAGGATGGCTCAGAAAAGTGCAACATGTTTACATGGGAAAAGATATGTGGCTGCCTCCATCATTCCAACCACATCATTTGGGTCCTTCGGCTTAAGGCCATCATTCAGAAAGTACTCCATCAACTTGCCTAGAAGAAGATGTTGTAATGCCAGACCGCACACCATTAGAAGAAATCTCTTGGAGATTGCAAGAGTTAATGGAAGCTGAAGGTGATGTGCAGGCCTTGCATCTTCTTGCCCTAATAATGGCTCTCCTCTTTACTCTCATGAACAACTTGATGTGGGGTTCAGCCCCCAATCTCCCACATTAATGGCCTGACCATGAAGGTTGTTTATGAGCTTTTGTTTGCTATTGATTCTTCTTGCACCATGCTCCACTCATTGCCCAAATCTCCATTTCTAGATTACATATGTTTTCTAGAAGTTTCATCTCTTGAAATTTATTTCGAAATACCACTCTCAATTGTTCGTAATTAGCCAATAGTTTTTCTTCCCTCCCCACCTCCCCACAATTTCCTTTTCTTTCTATTTTCCTCAATGGCATACATCCCGATGTTCTATGGCCGGATGGGCGAGAAACCAAAAGAATACCTAGTTGCATTCAAATGCCAATGTGTGTCCCTTAATTTCCTAACAGAGGATTGTTGGTTGTTGGTATTACCCACATTCTTGGAGGGATTGGCTCAGGTATAGTCTGAGAAGCAGATAGAGACAGTTCATTAGAATTGGCCAAGGCTGACTGCAGCAATGATCAAATATTTTAGCAAGGATGAAGAGCAAGAAAATGTGCACTTGTAGGTAGCAGTTAGAAGGAGGGACAGTGCATCGGTATGTGGGCCGAGCCATCGTACTTCTTGATTGCTTGATTGCCATGCAAGAAGACAATGCTGGATTCCAACTGGGATGACTCAACATGTGCTGAGTTACTTGATTGCCAGGGCTGAAGATGGTTTTCGTCTCAAGCTGGAAAGATCCGGATACTATATTACTCAGATGTGGGCGGTTTGCCTCCATGGGGTAGGTCTAGGCTTCATAAATTACTTTGAATTGTGTGGGCACGAAACTCCTTTGAAAATGGTATCTCCTTGGAACTCATAGACGGCTCAAGAAAGTGTATCAGCCACACTATTCTCGGTCCTTGGGATGTGATGTAATTGGATATCTGGGAATTCTTGGTAGAGTTGTGTGGCGTGCTGACGATGCAAGGCCAACGAATCGCTTCGTACCTTCCAATCACCATTGACTTGTTGGCACACCAGCTGAGAATCCCCCCACACTTTGAGTTGGGTGATTTGATGGTCCTTAGCTTTCTACAAACCAAAGATAAGGGCTGAGTATTCATCTTGATTACATGTGTTGGCGGCCACAAGATTGCTATATTAGAATTCCACCCCAATGGAAGAAAGTGAAGATACTCCGGCTCCGAGTGCTTTTGTTGTGGGCTTGTAGGCACCGTCAAAGTGCATCACCCATGATGACATCATACAAGGACCAAAACATGGACATCCCAAGTCTCTCGGGGTAATCAAGAATGGGAAGTATTAGGGGATGAGGGGAAGCCAACACTTTGGTGAGGCGTGCAGGACCAAACAGCTTATAATCATTTGCTGATGATTTATTCTACAACATGCAACTCAGCGTGTGGTACAAATGGTTGATTTGGTAGAAAAGAATTCCAAGGCCAGAACATTTCAACCATACAGATGCATATTATTACATAACAAAAATCCTGACAGCTTGGCATACTCATAACAATAACTTTTGGGCTTCCTAGCTTCCTTAACCTTCTTCTTGTGGACTTTCCTCTTTCTTAGTCATAATGGTGCAGCACTGGAAGCACAACTAGAATCTGGCATCTTTGTTGACTAGCCTTGGGAGCATCAATTATCGAATCGGCACTCTCCATCCATCATCATCACATAGGAGGAAACGACCCAAATGCACCAAGTAGTAATCAAATAGCACTAGTTTGTGAACTGGGATTAAATAACAAATTCTTAAGATGAATCCCCAATCCTCAGGGAGGTCCCACCTGTCGACAAACCTTACTTCTCATACCACCTCTGAAGATGCTAGAACCTCAATTGTTGTGCAGCTTGGAGAATTAAAATCGAAACCTTGCCAATGCCATGTTCAGAATTTCAATTTCTTTTACATCCCATGATAAGAGCTCCCACCTGTCATTAGAATCGGCAAGTTGGTGGATCACGTGGTGCTGCAAGTCAACTGGGAGTTCTTGGAATACATCCCTCCAAGTACTCACCGCCGTCGGCTCAAGGCTTCGAAGGAAGTCCTCAAAAGTGTTAAACTCAGACATACAAGCTACTTGGCTTGTAAAACTTTGCAAATTGGACACTTCTCCTTTTTATAGCATGTTGAAATTCATCTCCTATCCCAAGTTATGGCCTCTCAAAGCTTCCCAATTATAGCAATATATTGCTAACTTCCCCTATAATTTCATGAAAATTCAATTGGCTTGGAGGTAGCTTAATAATTTTGCAAAAAGACAGAACATGGGTTCAAATCCTATGTGAAGCACATAGTGCCACATCATCACACACACAGTTCCATGTCATTTTTTATTTTTTATTTATTTTTTAATTTGGGATTGCCACATCATGAAGTGACAAACTGCCACATCATCTTCACCGAGTCTTTAGCCACATCATCAACTATCATCATCGTAGTGCCACATCAGCAACGACAGCAAGGGGGTGGGTGATGCTCGAGGCGGAGGGAGGTCGATGATAGTGCACGAACTAAGAACGGTGCGACGAAGAACCGAAGAGTGGACGGGAGAGGCACTGCAGGAGGTGGAGGAGAACGTAGAGGTGCAGAGGACGAAGGGCGGAGAATGAAGTGTAGTGCGACAGTGGCTATGGGGAAGAACCCAGGTGCTGCAAGAGGTGCTGCATGAGAGGCGCTAGGGGAGGTGCTGCAGCCCATGGTTTGTACAAAATTGAGGTCCTTTGTTCATTTGGAATACACAAGGCATGGAGAAGTCGCACTATAGAGCCAAGGTAGCCTACTTCAAGAACTCAAGGCATGGTGGTGGTGTCACTCACAGCAATGCATTGCATGAGATGTTCGACTGGTTTTTTAGATGTTTACTAGGAAGGACTTTGAAGTGTGAAAAGGAAAAGGCATCAGAACTTGCAAAAGTAGTTCAAATTGTATCAAAGAATAGAAGGCATAGTGCTTGGAAAGCATCCGTAGGGAGTCGAGGAGTCGCACGAACGTTGGTTGCAAGCTAGAGTGAGAAAAGGGAGCAAATGGGTCCAACCACCAATAGAAGCTATGGTGTAATTGTATACAAACATGAAATAAATATATTGCTTATTTTGACCACAATTTGTGTACTCACTCTTTAATATCTTGCTTATTTTGACCACAATTTTTGTACTCACATGACGTTGGGGAAAGTGGGGACATGGTGAAGGAGGGGGGAGAGAAGGGAGGGGTGTGGGGTGGGGCAAGGGGATGGGTGGAGTGGTAGCAAGGGTGGGGGGAGGGGGGGATGGGGGGTATGGGGGAGGGCAATGGGTGTGGGCAGGGTAAGTAGGGGGAGGGCAATGGGAGGGGAGGGCGACGAGGGTGGGGGGGATTGGAGGGGTTAGGGCAGGGGCAGGGGGCACCATGAAACCCTAAATGTAATTAAAAGGGATGTCAAAACATGATGGGCCCATATAAAACATTAAAAAAAACCCTAACTCTCTTTATTCAATGGCAATAGTGAAGAACACTGCAAGACCCACTAAACATCATGTCCACCCTTCCTCTCTAGCTCCACCACCTCCATGGCATCTGCGTACACGGACCTATCTAGGTCCGGTGGCACCTCCCCCAACTCTCGTGAGCCCTCCCCCAACTCTCGTGAGGTCTCCCAGGATTCTCATGAGCCCTCCCCCAACTCTCGTGAGCCCTCCCCCAAGTCCCGTGAGCCCACTCCCCAATCTCCTAAGCCTTCTCCTCCTCCCAAGTCCCATGAGCCCACTCCCCAATCTCGTGAGACCACTCCCAAGCCCCAAGAGCATGAGCCTTCCCCAGCCTTCCCCTCAGCGTCAGCATCAGCCTTCCCCTTAGCCTTCCCCTCAGCCTCAGCCTCAGCCTAACCCTCAACCTTCCCCTCAGCCTTCCCCTCAACCTTCCCCTCGGCCTTCCCCTCCCCATGAGAGCACTCCCCCGATCGAACAAAATGTGTTCGATAACCTCCCGGACATAGAGAGGCTTCCTAAGGGCCAACAAACTGCTAGGAAGAGTACAATCTTCCCTCTCCCGATGATACAACCCATCGTAGAGATGATACCTATGCCCATGAAGAGGGTAAAGTAGATGCCGAGGAAGCCCCATCCCAAAGAAGGACAAAGCTCAAGATGTCCGTGAGAGGAGGATTCAGAGGAGGATCAATGCAGACAAGAGCAGCGGAAGAAATTCAAGGCAAACAGGAATCCGTGGGATCATGTTCAGGTACCTGTAAAGCCTCCACCAAGAGTCAGGAAGCCGTACAGAGCAAAACTAGGAGTGCGGGCCTTAAGGGAGATCAGGCAAATGCAGAAGACATCGACAACCTGATCTTGCATGCTCCCTTCCAATGAGTGGTACAGGAGATAGCACAGGGATACAAGGACGACATGCAATTCAGCACAGGAGCTATGGGGGTACTCCAAGAGGCTACGGAGCAAGTGACCACTGCTCTATTTGAGGACGCCAACTTGTGTGCCATCCATGCAAAGTGCATCATGATCATGGACAAGGACATGGCTCTAACAAAGCGGCTACGGAGTGACCCAAGTTTGAAGCCCTAGATTCTCTTACAGCCCACTCGTAGGACTTAGACCACCCCCTACCCTTGAAGGCACTATCTTGTATCTAAGGCCCAAGGGCCGATCTTTTTTAATTAAATATATCGACATTCTCTACACTATCGCATTGTTGTGTATTTTCCATTTCTATGACTACAGCAGTAACTGATCATTTAATGTAAGTTTTGAATTTTGTCAAATCCTAAAGGAATTTCACCATCGTTTAGAAGGGAAAAGTGTCCGGGACGTCATGAACTTGGGCATTTTGGCAAGTCCAGAATGCCCAAATTTGCACCATCGCAGTTTTGGGCTTTTTGGGGTCCTAGTGATGTCCCGGACACTTTTCCCTTTTGCACGATGGTGAAATTCCTTTAGGATTTGACAAAAAATGAACGTTCGATACCCAGAATTGGTGAAAATGATACTAAATTGGCTAAAAATGTATTAAATTAACACAATTAAAATTATGGAGAAAATATATCATCAACGACTTAAACAAAATACAATGGAATTCATGATGAGCAATGATAACTTAAAATAAATAATAAAGACATGTAGTCATGTATCCATTTAAATATATGTTTATATATACAAAAGGCCTCATAGGCTATCTTTCTTCTTGGCTAGTTCGAGTACATCGAAAATAGGGGTCTTTGAATCCCCTAGTGGATTCCTAGATATAAATCTAGCTGCAATAGCACTAACATCCTCCTCTCCTGCTGCCAAAGACGTAGCTGTTACCGTGAATGCCCTGCCATGAATGTTTGATCCAAAGGCATTGATAGCAGCCAAGCGGTGTACCAAAATGACTTTGTCGGCATTTCGAGTAATGTTGGAGTAATTGATAGTGCACGAAAATGCCTTGCACTTCAACAGCTCCGAAGGACCTCGAGGAGAAAATTTGCGATGAAAGACCATGATATGCTCTGCGACTTTGCCAAGGTAATGGGCCAAAGAATGATCTCGCCCAAATGCCTTGCGAACATTACCCCGTCGAAATGAGAATTCATCAAGCTCAAACGCGTCTTGCAACAATTCAACAAACATTAGAAGACCGACAAAACAAATTATACTAAAAGAACATCAAAATAAAAAATGTTGTTCGAACTTACCACTACAACATCGTCAGCTTCTATCCCTTCCTCATTTGCAATGTTGATGGAACTAGGTGCTGTGTGATCTTCCATTTGGGAGGTGGACGCTTTCTCTTGACGTGTGTTGGAGGTGGAAGCTTCTGTATGAGAGGGTTGTGCATCTTATACGAACATGTTTGCATCCCTCATTGAAACCAACATTGTCAAGAGAAAGTCTTCCATTGTCTAGAGCTTGTAGTGGATTTCAAAAGTTTTAAAAAGCAATCCGTCATCGTAAGAGATTTCCAAACTAGAGTGAAAGTCTTGGAAACGGCCCATGTTGATATTTTTGAGCAATTTAAGTAGCTTTAAGAGATGTTGAGGGAATCAAATGAAGTTGTTGCATGGAGTGAGCAAAGAGTGGAGGAGATGAAGGAGAACATCTGCACCCTTAGGATGAGGGAGGAAGGAATCAAGAAGAAAATTCTTCATATACAGAGCCAAACTATGGTATTGATGGCTACAGTAGTTAAATCAGATGCCTATCCTATTATGTAGAAAGGTCCAAAATGCATGGTTTACCATACCCCCATCATACATGACTGCATGATCCGATGGCATGCGGCTACCACCGTATGCATGTTTTTTGATTAGGGGTGTTTGTGAATGCAAGCACAATATGTAGAGTATGTCATTTGCCATTGCCCAAGACAAATCAAATGTGCCTGCCTACTATAACTATCTATGATGAGAAAGTGGAATCTATAGCTCCATTTGCCATTTCGGCCAAAATTGCCAAAGACAAGGAGCTTGAATTGAAGAAGGCCAAGACTGAGCCTGATTGCAAAGAAAAGGAGCCTGAAGGGAGGAACCAACCCCCCTCAGGAAAGAAGTAAAAATGGCTGAGCTTGCAACAACCAGGGATTTCAAAGCAAGGAAAGAGGAAGCAACACATGAAGGGAGGAAGCAGCCCCCTTCAGCAAAGGAGCAAGGAGGGTCGAACCTGCAATCAGGGAGCTCAAAAGGAGACCTACTCAAAGAAATGTGGAACCAACCCCCTAAAGGAAAGGAGTCTTTGAGATGTAATCAATGTAATCTATATGTAATCTATTGAATTATTAATTTTCTCCAAAGTTTACTTGGGCAATGTATCTATTTTAGGATAACACTTTGCAACAATGCAATTCATTCTAGTATAGCACTGCTTGGTTGCAGCTCGGATGTTGGTCGCATAGTAGGATATTAACTACCACCGACGTGGTGGTTTTCTTCTATTATTACTAGGATATTAACTTAATTGCCACTAGCACGGTGGTTGGTTGCACACTAGGAATACAATTGCCAGTAGCGTGGGGGCTTGGGGCACCAACTCAATAATATGTTACTACCCTCATCCAAAATCTAGGGTATGGGGGGACAAGTTCCATATATAATATGCATGGATATCCTTTAAAGTTTTCAAATATGCAAGGGAAAATTATTAAAATTTAATGTCCCCCCTCCCACAAAATATAAGGTATACACGTTGAAAAATATGCAAGATTTTAAGATTTGTATATTTTTTTCATAATATGTGAGGCCCAGGGGGGGGGTAGAAAAAAAAAGCTACACTAAAATATGAAAACCCATCTCCTTTCAAATTAATGTAACTTTTTCATGTGTTGCCCAAATTTTATGGTGTAAAGACATATTTGAAGTTCTTTTAGTGTAGAGCACAACCATGTGAATTTGAATAAGTTGTACTCATGTCAAATTGTTACCTTTATCTCATACTCAAGAATTTAAAATTTTTCTTACTAAAGGGAGTTGGTGCCCCAGGCATGGGGGTTTGCTTCCATTATTATTATTATTACAAGATGAATGGCATACAATTCATTCGTTAAGGAATTGTGGATTTGTAGATTAGTTATGGGATTTCATATTTCTCAATGTAAGTGTAGTTGTTTATATATATATATATATACATATAATAATATATGTATATGTATATGTACATATATGCAATATTAAAATATTTTCAAAGTGATTGAAGTGATGTTTTCTCAGCTATGTGACTAGATAATGTCCTTTGACAATCCAAGGACCATAATGTGAGACAAAATATTTCGATTAAAATGAGTTTAAGATTTGAAATAGAGTGGTTGGATAATACTAATGAGAGAGGAAGAGATGCTGCTATGATGACGGTAGCACTTAGTACAGCAGGAGAATGCTAAAAAGCGTCAAGACAGGCCAAGGACCATAATGCCAAACCAAATATCCACATATATCTATATTTTTGTATATATCCAATACTATAGATGAAGAGATCAAAGTGATGTTGTACAAAGCTCCAAAGTGATTGAAGTGATCCTTTAATGGGACAAGGACTATAATGTCAGACGAAAGATTTTGAATATCTATAAATACCTATATGTCTATATATATCCAATATTATAAAATTTTCCAAAGTGATCAAAGTAGTGTTGTAGAAAGATGGCTGAAATTTGCATGCTCTTCAATACAAACCAGTGAAGGAACAATGAAGGAACATAGATGGAAAGCCATGGTAGCAATGATATTTCTTTAGCCTATTGTCTTGCAGAAGATGAAGCCCTTTTACAATGGGTCCCTTGGGAGGTTGATCGATTGGAGGAGAAACATAGTGTTCCACAACATCGACCCAAGATTGTCATTTGGAAGATGGATCGACTACAGGAGGAGTTGTGGTAAGTTCTTCAATATTATAAGGACCCATAGTTTGCAAAGTACCTTGCTGAAGGCTCTCATGCCACTATTCGAAAAGCCTTGTGTGAATATAAAGTTCTTTAGAGATGGCACACTTGATCTCTTGGAGCTTCGGCTCCTCTATTTTTTTGTTTTCACCTGTCTTTTTTTTGTTTCGACTTCAACCTCAGAATGACTTTTTCATTCTAAGTGAAACCAATTCAAAATGTATAAAAGTAAATTTTGGATATATATATTACTCATACCTTTTTTAGGGGCTGCTAATATAGGATAAGTGGTCACCAACGCGGTGGTTGGTTGCACACTCGGATATTAACTACCACCAGTGCAGTGGTTTGCTTCTATTATTACAATATGAATATGAATGGCACAAAATTCATTCATTTAGGATTAGTATTCGTTTACAATTCATTCGTTTAGGATTGCACATAGATTCTTGTGACATCATCCCATGTATTTATGATTATTTTTTTAACTTCCATGTATGTAAGTCATTGCTCGCACATTATCTTTGCATACCTTTGCTATAGTTCCAACACGTAGATAGAGAAGACTATCCACCTCAGTCAACTAATGAGAGTGGATATGTCAAGTCGTATGAAAGAAGAATCAGAAGGCCGAGCTCAATGAACTCTCTCTATCTAAGTGCCAAATGATGAGAAATGGACATGTCAGGTCATATGAAAGAAGAATGAGAAGGCCGGTGGGCTCAATGAATTCTCTTGCACATTAGGATATTAACTGCCACTAGCGTGGTGGTTTGCTTCTATTATTACAATATGAATATGAATGTCATACAATTAATTCATTTAGGATTTAGGATTTATTTATAATTCATTCGGTTTCAATGGTGCGTGCATCATAGGTGATCATGAAAATTGTGAGAACATTGCAACTGTGAAGACATTGAAGCATTTTCAAGTTTTAGGCTCTACATTCATATGGAGTGATAAACAATGGAGAGACAAACGGTGACTCACCACAGTTTGGGGAGAGTTTTGATGACCTCCCTGACTATCCAAAAGAGGGGGATAACTTTGCAATTGTCATTGCCTCCAAGGAGAACGAGGAACATGACCTATATCTTGTGTTGCAGTGCACAAAACCTAAGCACAAGGTTGAGGAAGCATTTAAGGAGGATTGGAGAATAACCTATGAGAAGTGGGATGTAGTAGTTGGAGCTTAAAAGGTCCATGAGTGCTCCATGAGTGGCCACAATTACAAACTCTTATAGAATAGTCCTCAAACCTTTGTGTACTCTCTTCTAGTAAGAGCTATTAAGTTCCAAATGCAACCTGTGCCACAATGAAAGAAGGGCAAGAGTATCTTCAAATTGGATTTAGACATGCATGAGCACATCTTGCGGTGTCTTGGAGTAGTGGATGAGGATGACTTAGATACTATCTTCAAATTGGATTTAAACATGCATGAGCACATCTTGGGGTGACTTGGAGTAGTGGATGAGGATGACTTAGATAGTACTAAGAAAATGTAGTCTCATTACAAGGAAACAATATTCCACTTATTCTGGAAAATGGAAAATGTATTTGAGACTACACTTCTTTTAGTAAATCCCAAAATAACCAAAGTGCTTGTTTTTGTAATTTTTTTTGTAAATCCCAAGCGATAAATCCCACACTTGTTTTTAGTATATCCCAAACAACCACTGTGCTGGTTTTATTAAATCTCTTTACTTATCCACAAATCCTAAACGAATGAATTGTATGCCATTCATCTTGTAATAATAGAAACAAATCACTTAGTATGCAACCAACCACTGTGCTATGGCGACCACTTATCCTGCACCACCACTGCCATATTTGTTGCAAAGTGCTATATTAAAATAGTCCCCTTTAGGCTAGTATGCAACCAAACACTGTGCTGTGCTAACCACTTATCCTACACTACCACCATCATGTTATCCTAAAATTTGTTGCAAAGTGCTATATTAAAATAGTCCCCTTTATGCTAGTTATCTTTAACTGTCAGATTCCAGCCACCATGCTACTTAAGACATAGAGTAGCCCTATTTCATTTCTTCATCCACCTCATGTATTAAGTAGTCGTGTATTAAATCGAGATCCATCCGAGTTTACTTTGGTTGACTGAAATAAGGTTGGTTAATAGTTTACTTGAGCAAACTTGAGATAATTTGTATATGCTCACAAAATATTATGCTCCCATATTATTGACACTAAGAATAAACCAACTGTCTTTCCAAAGACATTTAAGTATTAACATAGATGCAAATTAACACAAAATCAAGTATTACGAGCACCATAGATCATGGATGATGGCAGGACGAGAAGTCCACAAGTCCAAGAATTTCCTACAAGATGTTTACTAAAACAAAAATACAATGACATTTTGCGGCTCAGGAAATTCCAAACTCTCTACTATCTTATCAAGGTTTTTGTAGCAAGCATTCAACAATGCTTTAGGACAGTCTGATGCACTATCGTAGACCTCATTACACACTCGAACCACCAAGTGCTTGGTTGCCTATGCCGACTTGTACTCTCATAGTAACTCCTCCTTTTGCTTGGGGTCCTCTATGCTCTATACAACTTTGCACTGCCATCATGTCCTGCCAAAAGAAACCTACATCATGAGCTTGACAAGAGAAAGAAAAATGATAGCCAGAGAAATTAACATTCACTATCTTTGCCAACTCTAAGTCATATAGCCAATTGCAAAGCATGTCCTCAAGATTTGTAGTAGGTGGATCGCTATATAGAGCTTTGGGGCTAGATTCTAGAATGGGCTCGTAGTTGTGTCTGCATTGCACTTAAGGAGGGAGAGAGTTCATTGAGCCCGGCCTTCTCATTCTTCTTTCATATAACCTGACATGTCCGCCTCTCATCATTTGGGTGAACCATCTTCTCTGTTAGCGTCTTGGAACTCTAGCAAAGATATGCAAAGAGAATGTGCAAGTAATGACTTCCATACATAAGGTGAAACTGCTTGAGTAACTCCTTGTAGTTCTTGAGAGATGAATATGCTACTCTTCTCCTGCTTCACTTTGGTCCCAAAAAAATAATGAAGAACTCCCAAGTCTGTCATCTCAAATTCCTCCATGAGTAGTTTCTTGACTTGAGCAACTTTCTTTGAGTGATCTCCTGTAAGGATAAGATAATCCATGTGTAGGATAAGTACTAGCCTCAACCCCTTCTTAGAAAATAGGTAGAAGTTTGCTTCAGATGGACTCTGATCTTCAAAAAGAACTTGTCTATTTGCTAGCACCAGGGATGTTTTTATCGAAGCTATACTTATATATTAATATAAAATCTTGGCGAAAGTTTATCGAGCTAGTTTTTTTAGTTTCACAATATTTGTAGAACATATTACAATTTTATATATTTTCTTTTGAATTTCAAAGAAAAAGTTATAAATCTTGGTGAAACTTTAAATTTTTTCTCATAAAAGTTTCAAATCTTAGCAAATTTTTCAAACCTTTTTTTAAATCAAGGCATACAAACTTTCGACACCAATATAAAAGTTTTGCTTCTTAACAAAACTAATAGGAAAAAAACATCCATGGCTGGCACCATGCCCTCACGGCATGTTTCATCCTGTACAAGGCCTTCTTTAGTTTGCATACCTTGGATGTGGACCCTGGAACCTAAAAGCCTAGTGATCCACATATACCTCCTCCTCCAGGGTTCCATTCAAGAATGCAAACTTCACATCCATTTGAAAGGTAGGCCATCCATGATGGGCAGCCAAAGAAATATCAGTGCATATCATCACCATCCTAGATGTGGGGACGATGGTCTCATCAAAATGGGATATCATGTGCCTCCTCAAAGGATTTGGGCTCCTCGATCTCAGCCACCATTGCATAGTTCATGGAGGGAGTCTTTACATTGCATTGAGACCACTGCACTTTGGAACTACTCTTAGGAATGTCTATGACCCGTGAGTCTTTTAAAGTATTCAAATACCATTGAGGTAGCTTCTTCTCTACTGGAGGTGCATTTGGAGCTGGTACTAGGTCGTGGTCCTCCTCCTCCTTGGGTGCTTCACTCTTCTCTACCTTCTTGATGGAAACCCCAGGTTGGAGTAGTGTTGAAAGCTCATAAACCTCTTCTTCATTCTGAGGCTCTGTCTCTTCAAAGATCACATCCCTACTGATAAGGATTTGCTTCTTCACCAAGTCATAAAACCAATAAGCCTTGGATTCTTATACAATAGTAGCCATCTCTTTTTATCAGATCCTTCAACATTGACATTTTCCAATCTCCTCCATTTTAAAGCAACATGGTTGTCTTCCTGATAAAACATGTGTGCCTCAGGATCTATGGAGCGCTCTAAGGTGGATGGAGCCTGTGTGGAAACATGATGAAGAGCACTCATGACATGTACCTCAAGTCAATTAGGTTCCAAGATAGATTAGCTTGGACTCATAAATAGAATCTTGAGTGAATGTGCATTTCTTCTACTCAACAATACATGATAAGCCTCTTATATAGAGAGTGCCCTTTGAATAGTCAACACTTGTGCGATCCTCTGATCCACATCTCTCCTTATGGATGTCTTTGATCCACATCCTCACATCTTGTAGTCCACATCCTAGGGTGGCCATTTTGATTCTTTCCTATACCATATCTTAGCCTCTAATCTATGTGCTCATGGCACCATATCTCAACACTTCCCTCATTTCATTTGGATAGACATGAAATGTCTTCTTCTTCAGCTTCATATTGCAATGCTTGCATGTGCAACAAATGCATTCAATGTGGTGCCACTCATAGTCTCCCTTTAGACAAAACCACTAACTCCCACAAAGACCTTAGGCTACAAAACCTGCTCTTCCTTGCACAGATGATGAGAATTCAAATGGCCTATAGGCTATCCATTCATCGAGGACACATGTACATCGATCCCCATGGATCAATGCTCTAACACGACCACATCTCAAGTCATTCATAGCTCGCTAGGACAGGTCACAATCTATATGTGTTTTGCAACAACAAGCATTCCTGTCTTTAAGTTTCCTAACTCTTCAACACATGATTTAGGTAGGTTTGTATATTATTTCTTATTCTTAGTTTCCTACTTAGTTATTTCCCCCCTTATAATAAAGTTGGATTTACAGACAGGACCAAGAAGCTCATTCATTTTATGTGTTGGATGGCTACAATGGATTAAGACATGGTTCTAATGATGAATATTGGATGATGCTAACCTGTGGAAATATTAGATGTGAAATATAAAATGACAAATGCATAGAGCACAAGCTATCGAGCAATTTTGCTTTTTAGAGCACTGTGAAATTCTGTATAGATCAAAAGTTATGGCTCCTAGAAGGATGGCCATTTTTTGATCCCAAGAGGATGATCAAAATGATGAGGTGGCATGGAGGGTGATCATATGGAGAGATGAGGTCACATGCAAGATGCATTATGTGCTTGTCTCGAGAGGCAAGGTGCCTTGCTATCACCCTGCCACATGTCATGATGACATGGCATATTAACAAGGGTGTTAGGGATGCTATAAATTACACCATACCTCAAGAGCACTACATGAAAACCCTAACCCTATCCCTAAGGGTTTCATATGTATATATTCATGTTTATGTTCAATACAACATAGTGTACAGGAAGCTATATCGTGTGCACTCCTCTCTCTCTCTCTCCCTCTCTCACTCCTCACTTTATCAGTTAGTTCCAAAACTAGCACAAGAATTGAATATTGGAACACAAGGTCACCCGGCTACTATGGTAGTGGGTGGTGAGCACAAATCTATCTACCAAGCAACTCAGAATGATAAGAGATCTATTCCTTGAATACAAAGATGTGCATTTGCATGGAGTTACACTGATTCAAGGGGAGTTTCTCCCAAGTTGTGTCAACATAAGATACCTTTAGTGCCTGATGCTAAACCAATGTAACAACGAAGGTACATAATGAATCCTAACTATGCCAAGCAAGTCAAAGGTGAGTTGGATCAACTCTTACATGTTGGGTTTATATATGCCATTGATTGCAAATGACTGGCTTTTTCTTATTGTGGTTGTGCCTAAGAATAATGGTAAACTTTGAGTTTGTGTGGGCTACATGAAATTAAATGCCCAAACAGTTCTTGATCCACTTCCCTTATCCTTTATTGATGGAATTTTGAATCAAGTTGCAAGACATGAGATGTACTCATTTATGGATGGCTATAGTGGGTATAACCAAATTAAAGTGGCTCCAGAGGATCAATAAAAAAATGCATTAATTATAGAGTGGGGTGCCTATGCAACCAAAGTGATGCCTTTTGGATTTAAAAATGCCCCATCAACCTTTCAGAAGGTGATGGTTGAGACACTTTCTGAGATTACCTCACCGAGTTCATTGCTATTTACTTAGATGGATTTTGCATATATTCCTCAGATATTGATCACCTTGGATACCTAGAGAAAGTTTTCTTGAGATGTAGACAAGTGAGTATTTCTTTAAACCTAGCTAAGAGTGTGTTCTGTGTCTTAGTTGGTATTCTACTCAGACATGTTATTTCCAAGGATGGTGTCAAAACTGAGCCACGTAAAATAAAAGCTATACAACAGATGCTTGAGCATCAGTACTTAACCTCAGTTATGTTCTTTCATAGGTTTATCAGTTTTTCTCACAAGTTCATCAAGAAATTTACCAGGATTGCAGCACCCTTGTATGCTTTGGATATTATTTTGGCTCATCCCAGATCATGGTCGATTGGATTATCTAGTATTATGCTAACCAATTGCTAACACCCACTGAGTCAAATTATAGCAACACTAAGTGAGAAGATTTGGGAATGGTATTTAGTGTGCAAAAACTAAGGCACTATTTATTCGGTAACCACTTTGTGTTTTATGTGGATCATCAAGCCTTGCGTTATCTTATTAATAGGACTACCATTCGACAATGACGACTTGTTTGTTGGATGCTTCTATTACAAGAATTTAAGAGCCATGTGGGAGCTGACTTTTGTCCAGGTTACCCAGCACCTAAGGAAACACATGGAGTAGATAACGAATTGCTAGACATTGAATTGTTTGCAGTCAATTTTTGTGAGAATCAATATGCCAAGTTGGTGGATTACTTGTCTAAAGCCACATTCCTTGAAACCATGGCTCGAGACAAATGCAAAAAACTAGGTTTAAAGGCTTCAAAACACAATTTTATTGGTGGATAGCTCTATCATCAATGTGTAGATAGGATTCTACACCATTGGGTGTTACTACATGATCGAGCTGTCATGTTACAAGAGGCTAACTCCAATCCATCAAGAGGATATTTCCAAGGGGAGCTAACCTCTAGAAAAGTGTTACAAGCAGGATTATGGTGGGAAACCTTATTCAAGGATGCTCAAACTAGGTGTATGCAATGTGATGTTTGTCATTGCATTGGATGGTTATTAGCTAATCAAGTTATGCCTTTGCAGCCAACCAAACCATGGAAAATCTTTCAATGCTGGGGCTTGGATTTTGTTGGTCCTTTTAAACCTACTAGGTTTCACTCAAAGTAAGTATGTCATCACTGCCACTTATTATGTGACTAAATGGGTAGAAGCTAAGGCACTTTGAGACAACTCGGCTTGGAGTACAACTGAGTTCATCTATGAAAATGTCATATGCAGATATGGATTCCCTTTGTAGATTGTCACTAATCTAGTGACACATTTTCTCGATGATGTGATGAAGTTACTTAAAAAGGAATTCAAAATCATGCATACAATCTCCACTACTTATTATGTTTGTGAATGGTAAAACCAAGTCAACTAGTAAGACATTGAAACTCATATTCACCAAGATAGTACAGCCTGCTAAGAGTGATTAGGATACCAAGCTACACTTTGCTTTGTGCGCTTATCATATTGCTTACAAGGTGACTACAAATCTTACGCCCTTTTGTATGGCCCTTGTCTAAGAGGCATTTCTTCCCTTAGAGTTGGTGTTCTGAAGCCTTCAAGTTGCTATCAAGGGTTGCATAATCATGTAATCACATGAATTTTCTTGTGATTATGTGTCATGATGATGTATTTCACACATTCACGGATACAATCACACCTTTACACTATCAAGTGGCCCTGACTTGGAAACTAGATACATACCAGTGTTAGTAGGAACAATACTAAAGGTATCGTGGTACAGGTAGTAGTTCTAATACTATCGTGGATAGTTTCACACAATAATGCCGGCTATAGTATTAACCATACCACTAGTATTTTTACTACTACTTGTAGTTAAAGGATTACCACCGATAGTAATAGCACTACCAGCGGTAGTGTGCTATTTACCACCAATAGTACTACTACTATCGGTGGTAGTGTGCTACTTACTGCCGGTAGTACTACTACTACCGGTAGTGATAATCCTTTAACTACCAGCGGTAGTACTACCGCTCTAAAATATATGCAAACTGCCAGTTTCATTCTCACTAACAATGGATTGAGAAGAGGTAAACGACCTAGAACTAGGTTTAAGGTTTAGGATTTAGGGATTAGTGTTTAGGGGGGGTCTAATCAATTTTTTTAAGAAATTACCTTGTATTTGTTGCATGCATGCATTGAAATAATCATTTTAGGGTTTGGGGGGGTCTAATCAATTTTTTTAAGAAATTACCTTGTATTTGTTGCATGCATGCATTGAAATAATCATTTGTTGCATGCATGCATTGAGAAAGAATCATTTGTTGCATGTGTGCATTGAAAGAATCATTTGTTGCATGCGTGCATTGAAAGAATCATTTGTTGCATTGAAAGTTATTAATCTTCAAACTTTTACATTAATGCATGCAGCATGATAACTCATTTTGCATTTCATGTAATTAAAAATTTTAAGAATGCATAGGGTGGGAGTTATTGTTAGAATGCCTACCTACTCACTATTGTGTGGCAACTGTAGCTATTTGCTAGTGTCAAGCGAGAAAGCTTTCCACACACACACACAACAAGACCTAATTGCAAGCATGGCCTCAACCACCAGCACTAAGCGAAAGGTAGGGGAAGAGCTAAGCTCGAGCTAAGTAAGGCCGAGCACAGGTAGGGGAAGAGCTAAGTAAGGGCGAGCACAAAGCATTCGGGATGCCTTTTTTATTAGGGTGTGCAACATGGAGGAGAGTGAGATGGAATCAACCCTATCTAGTTTAGAGGGAGTTAGCACTATGACGAGGAGGATTCTTGATGATGCTAAGACCAATTTGTTGCAGTGTAAAGTTCATGATGACCTTGCAAGCCGAGTGCAATGGGAGACAGATGCCAGGCTTTGGGTTGATAGCTTTATTGGGAATCCAAAGACCTGCTTCAATGAAGCATGCAATGTAGACCCTACTCTTACACAAGAGTTTTATGTCTTCAAATTAACACAATGGATGGGTATATGGGCCCAGCACAAGAGTAAGGTCATTGCCTTAGATCATCGCCATGTGTGACTAAGAGTTGGAAAAAGAAGGCTACAGCAGCTTATGGGCGAGCTACGTCCTTGGTTGCAGGTGAAGAGCAGCCAACCTCTATACCCTCTCAACCATTGAGAGGTGATGAGGTTCAAAGGGTACAACGCATGGCTAGTAACATAGACTGAGTGTCAATCTTGGCCTATGTCACAGAGAGGGAGATCCAAGTTGGTGAGAAAATCAGCTCAGGATCCTCTGATACTATTTTTAAAGTGTGGGTGGTAGGAGCTGCAAGGTTTCCATATCACATGGAACATTCTGGAAAGAAGGACAAGGGCAATATTGGGACGTGTACATGAGAAGCAAGTATTGAACAAATCATGCAGATTTGTCCTTGTACGTGTGATTGCAGCAACCCAAGAAGAGCCACTATGGACCATGCCATACTTTAATGGTGGTAGCTTGTTGCAGTTCCTTCAAATTTTGACAATGGACCAAGGTAGGTTCACATGCTACTTCCACCATGTTCTAAGAGGAGGAGTGGATTTGATGGCCATAGCAAGTAGGGAAATCCAAGCTACATTGGAGAAGGAAGATATTGCTCAAATCAATGTCTTTTGTGAGAATCTCCTCCATATCATCCATGCACTTGTGGATGGTTTGGCAAGGCTGCACGCAAGAAGGTGGATGCACACAGACTTGCACCCGGGCAACATCTTATTGGATTTTGTTGGAAAGTCTAGATGTTGAGTAGGAATCATAGATTGGGGGATGGCCATGGACTTCTTCGAGAGTCGAAAGGCATTCAAGAATCTAAAGAAGCAGTCTTTGGAGACAAATGCCGACTTTGCTGAGAGAGTTTGCAGGAAATAGGAAGAGCATGGGTGAAAAAAATGGCTTGCACTCGAGCTACAAGAAGTAGCCTTAAGAGGCAGATATACGTGCAATGCAGATACCTATGCATTGGGATGGATCATTGTTGAGATGATTCAATTTTTTGAAGATGCCTAGGGTTATCTTGAGAATTATCAAAAAATGCCTCCCTCTCATGTTATTAATGCCATTAAGCATCATGCGCATGAACAAATGATGCAGTGCATTGCCAATCAGAGAAATCCACCTATAGAGACCAATGATATCTTAAAGAGAGTAGAATGTGAGGGAGAATTGGCTATGAGGCCTATGGAAGAGATGACTCTTTCCCTTAGGCTTGCAACATAAGCCACATTTTTTTCCTTGGAATATTTTTGGGTCTGTCAAACTTATCGGAATAAACTTCTTGTTCAAAAACAAAATTATTGGGCTTGAAAGCATTTATAATTCAAAAAGATGTCATTTATGTTGTGGATGTATGGCCATTCATACTATGGAAAGATTGCAACATTTGAAAGCATATATCCAAGATTGCAACATGTACATTTTGCATAGCATATGTAGCATCTTCATCTTTCATCGAGCATATTGCATGTGACATTTGTATCTTGTGTCCTACCTCACACAATATGAACTCACAAATGTTGAATTTGATGCATGTAGACTTTGCATTCTATTGCACTTTGAGCATTTATCTATACTACACTCTCCAAAGTGCACGATTCGAAAATGTCACAAGGACAGGATACTCCTCCTTTGCACAAGGAGAAAGTCTCTAGAAGAGCAAGCAAGCATCCATTGATGCAAGAGGAGGCTCGATGTGCCGAGCATCAGTGCTTATAGTTTGAGCGGCTATGTAGGGTTGCCAATACAGCATCCGAGCATGTGCTAGAGACTATTGCACATACATCCATGTACGCTCAGCCTGGAGGTCTGTATGTTTAATAATTCAATTTTTATATGAAGATATTGTCAATAAGGATTTACAAAAGACTAGAAATCAACACCATGGGTGTTGGTTTGCAGGCATTCAATGGAAAGAAGTAAACAAGCTAGTCTCCAAACAAGAGCTCTTGGCAATCTGGCCCTCAGAGGCTGATGATGAAGAGGTAGCTAGGCGAGGAGATGCAAAAGAATAGAGGGATATGGAAGCACCCCAACCCAAGCTTTGGACTAGCATGGGAGGTGGAAGACAACCAATTGCCGAGATGAATAGATTCGGCAAAATGTCAGGCAAATCTACATTAAGGTATATGGAAAGGCCCCACACCATAATGAAGTGGTGACATAATTTGTTGCTAAATTCTTGTACGAGCACTTCATTAAGGATATACAAGTGGACTTCTCCTCTTACAAGGACAAGCATACGCATGGTCATACAGATGTGACGATTACCCAATCACAATTGTCTAGGGCACTGGAGGGTGCATGTGGACCACTAAAACAACTAGCACAACTCCATCAAGAAAACATAGCCCAGTTTGAGCAGGTCCAATGCCTAGAAACTAAAAGAGCATGAACTAATCCACAGCTATAGAATGAGATTATTGCTCTACCTAACCAATTGAAGAGCCTGGAGGACCTCAACACATGATTACAGCAAGAGGCCCACGAAGAACATGCAACACTAATCAGAGATGCGACCATGGAGGTGTGGTTAGCTATTGGTCTTTGGCATCCATCTTCTCAACCATATGCCATGCAACCCCTTCCCTCCGATAGCCCAGAGAATTTCTTCTGCCCAATATGCCAGTGTTTGTTTGATAATTGTACTAGCTATTACTCTCTGCCTTGCAGCCATAAATTTCATCTTTATTGGCTAGTAGATTACTTGCCAACTAGATCAATTTGTCCACTTTGTAAAGCCCAACTACCAATGGCATTGTACATGGTGTTGGGCTAAGGACACAGGTGTATCCAAGACCATGACATTGAATGAATTTATACATTCTCTTTATGATGGAAATATATGTATACATTCTTTATGATGGAAATATATGACTTTGTTTTAAGTTCATTGAAGTTCTATGATGGTGTACTATATGATCTAGTGGAATTCATTTATTTATATGCTTAGGGATAATTTTTTTCATTGGATGGCTATCCTAGCAATTCTATATTTTATGTTCTTGCTCATGAAACATAAATTTTATTTTTAGAGAAAAAAAAACTTCAACTATATGATCTAGTGGAAGCTCATGCAACCATTAATTTTATAGGAACTATAGTTGCAGATTCTGATCGGTCAAGAACTCTACTTATCAATCTCACTTGCAAACTCAGTATACTTCATCATCGTCATCTTCATCATCTTCAACAGCTTGCTTTGTACTTTGTCATGCTACCACTTTCATGTTTCTTTCATCATCTTTGAGCTTTCTATCTCCCTCATGCCAATCTATTCTTAGTCTCTAGCCTTTTCCTTAGCCATCTTCTTTTCCTGTCACTAGTTGTGTGAACTTTGTTGTCATGGAGGGAGAGCGCCCAATCCAATAGAATTTCACATATCACCCCCACACCCAATAGAAGACTTCTCCAATGACATCCTTAGAGGAATCCTAGAGGCAAACGGTCTTCTAAGGTTCACATAGCTGCCGTGGAAGAAATGCTTATGATGAGGAGCTGGCAAAGGAGATCCTTGACTCATACAATGAGGATGAACACATCCTCATCATCAACAAAACACACATTAGGATTACCTCAGAGTTGCTGAAGAAGGCATTTTGACTAAAGTAGTGCACCAATCCTATGCAATTGGTGGATGCCAAGTGGTACGATGCTTACTTTGAAGAAGGAAGCTACTCATCCTGACACGGTTACCTAATCAACAAGGCTGAGGAAGATGGCTTGAAGGCCACCTATAGATTCCTCTCCGAGTTCATCAGACTAAAGAAGAGCATGGGCTATGTGTCAAGGCAATACCTCGCTTGGGTCATCACCACAGTGGAAGACCAACTAGTTCTCAATTTTTGAAAAGGCATTTGAGAACCAGTTGCAAGCATTCAACAGAGGCCAGACCCACTATAAGCTCGGCCCGCACTTGTGCATGCATTACCATCAGCTAACAGGTGCCTTGGCCAAGAGCACTACCTTCAAGCAGAGCTGGGCCATCGAGAACTCAATAGAGTGACAGCAACCAAGAATAGTAGTAGGTGGAACAAGGGACAAGCAAGCAAAAATAGGAATAGGAATAGGAGCAGGAGCAGGAAAAGGATGAGGAACAAAAGCAAGAACTATAGCACGAATAGGAGCAACAGCAATAGCAGGACAAGCAAGCCGCTAGACAACAAGAGGAAAAGAGGCTAAAGAGGAACAATGAGCTAGGCAGCTCTGAGCCAAAAGAAGATACTGGCAAAAGGGGAACAATGATGAGGGAACCTCCAAAGGGATAAAATAAGATAAGTCAAAGGTGAATAGCCAGAACACCTCCCAAAGAGCAAACTGCCAACCTGCATTGAGCCGAGGGGGAGAGCTGAGGGGGATTTTATGGCCAAGTGCAAGTCAGTACAAGAATAGTTAGAGGGCAAGCAGTCAGTTTATGATTAGCTAGTTCAGGAACCCTCGCAACTACCACAGGTACATGAGGAAATGAAGACATATTATGGTAACCTGCAGTGTGAATCAACCCGTTTGAAGGATATCGCGAGCAAGGTGCAAGAAAATGTTGTTGCTATTTTCGAGAGGAATGTCAAACTTTAACATGCCCTGCAGTGCTTGTAGAAAAAGATCTCAGAGGATCAACAGAATTAGTTACCACTAGTAATGTTAGTACTACCAACGGTGATAATATTACCATCAGTAATAACCAACGTGATCACATTAATTTCACGCAAAAGAGAATGAAATCCCGGCTGTGGTCCTTTGACATTCTCTTGTAGGTTGAAGAGGTTGACTATTGCAATGAGGAAACACCTTCAACATCACAACTTATATCGAGAAACACATCATTGTTGCGAAAAAGCTAATGTTCTCTTTGCAATGCTCAACTAAGAGATGGGATGATGCCAACACCTTGCTAAAAAAACATGGCAATAGCAACTACAACCAAGTACACACCACAACTTAATGAGCTAGAGGCATGCTTGATGGCCATCAAGATTCCCTTCTCAGAGGGTGAACTACTAAGAAACTCGATGTATCACGTGTCTCCAAGGGGTATTCAAAAAAACCCCTCAACTAAAATTTTTCTTCCTATAAAAGCACACCTCTTTACTCATGAACTAATGGATTTTTTTATAAATTTGAATTTTTAAAACCCTCCTATTATTATAATCTTGTTAAATTTTTTCTAAAATTTGAATTAAAATACACCTCCTTTTGAATGCATGTGATACACAAAAATTTTTGAGGTGACATGAGTGGCATGGTACAACCTACCCTCACCATGCAAGCATTGCATGAGCTACTTGGAGCTCCTTTGTCCATTGAAAACAATGTGCCAATGAGCCAACAATGGGTGGATCATATAGTAGCCTTGTAAGTAATGGAGAGGGATGAGGATGGCTGTCATGAACAAAGGCCCTCCAATGTTATCAAAGAAGAAATACATACTGACACTTTCATGCATGCAATATATTCAACACAAGTGAACTTTGCAATGAGAACTTGCATCTATGTGTAGAACAAAATTTGATGTTTTGAACAAGTTCCATTGTCATATAATTTCTCTATCAAAATTTCAATGTCCTACACAATCCAAGATTGATTCCAATGTCCCATGTAGTCCAAAACTAATGTCTCACTATCAATAAAATGTTTGGGGTTGTTTTATTATTAAGTTTTGCAAGGCAAAATATTTTGAATGTTTTGTCCTTGAAAATAAGTTTTGGAATCTCTAGAATAGTTTAACCATTAAGTTGGTTATATTATGCTAGAACGGTTAAGTTATGGCCCTTGTAGGATACTCATATGCAATATAATCGCAAATTCCCACCATAATGGCTACACACAACCTTGTTTAACACCGCTTGACACCAAATCCAAGTACAATGTACATGTGGATGTGTAGCAATTAGGAAATCATGACATTTTATATGATTTATGGCATGAAATGAATTATGACATTTTATATGAATTATGGCACAAAATGTCTTCATTATTGCATGGATAACTGCATGAGTTCTTTCTCCTAAGTATTATATGTAGGTTGTGTATCCAAAATGTTTTTACCTTTTCAATATCACTAGTCTATCATCCTTGAATAGCATTGCCTCATTAGTGTACTCACTCCAATGTGTTGATCCCATCATGAAATAACTTATTCAAATCAATCGGTACTAACATAGAGATAATGCTAAGTAAACCCTTGAAAGTTCAAAGATTGTATTGAGTTCCTTGCTACAATAGATAGGTGTAGAACATCCTCTTAGATAGGTGTAAATTCATTAGATAGGTATACTTTTAAGGGCCTAGTCTCTTTATAATCTATGAAAAAAGCTAGTAAAGCCCAAAATATATTGACTTGGTAAATTTTTATAAGTCTAATTGGCTTAAGCCTATACCTCTCCTTCATGTACTAGAAGATGTTTGAGGTAAAGTTACTTTCACTTTTATGCACGTTACCTTTTGATTCCTTAGGGTAGGTCTTCCATTGTGTAAGAATATATGAGACAACTTGGAAAAGTTATTTGTGCTTCTCCAATGGTCTACTATATCATCAAGGAACACCACTACAAACTTTCCAAGATGAAGAGAATTTTATTAGAGTCCAAGTATGCATTCTCAATGGGTTACTTAGGTGGGCGTTCATTCAGAGCTTGTGACCAAACCCTCTCTAACACTCTTGTTGGCTAGCCACAAGGGCCTTGCTTGATAAATGCTCTCTAAATAGGTATGGCCCTTGTGACCCATACAATCTATGTTGAAGCACACCAAGCTCTAGTATAAAAGCTTGTAGGCCACACTCTCCAGCACTGGGGCAATCTGTTGCTCTAATGAAATATCGATGCCCACTTGACACCCTAAGTATCTCGTTGTGTGCCCACATGGAATCCACTAAAATCCAAGTACAACCCCCAATTCAGGATCTCTTTAATCTCCTCAGTCATTGTGAGAGACCCAACTAATTTTGTCTAGTTGAGATGTCCCTCGAGGCCAAATAATATGTCTCTTAAGGCTCCATCCCTCTAAGCTCTCTGTCATGCTCTCCACGGAGAATTGCATCATCTGTGAACTCTCACTTCAGTAGCTCCTCCTCTTGGTGAATTGGAAGCCAATCAAATAAGGCCATCGACCTAAGAGTCCAAAAAATAACCGAGCTCCTCTGCCACAATGAGAAAGAGGAACAGAGCTAGATGCAACCCTAGCAAACTGAGCAAAAGAGAGCAGAGGCCTCCCTCGAGTGACCATTGATGAGCATCTAACTAGGACTTCCTGCATACCCATCCAAAACTCCTCAAAACTAGCTATTTCAAAAACCCAACCTCGACATGGTGCCCTCCATAAAAGACCACTCTACCTTGTCATAAGCCTTCTCGAAATCCAAAAGAAGCGCAAAAGGTTAAGACTCCTCAATTGCCTCCTAGAAAGTGAATATATCGTCGGGATGCTATGTTCTAGAATAAAATATGTCTATGTGTCATGGATGATATCTACAAGATGGGTCTACAGCCTGCAACCACAAGCTCAATATCTTGTAATTGGTGTCTTGTAATCGGTCTATGCTAGCCAATGTCTAACCTATCCCCCACTTTGGGATCAAACAAATCCAACCTTGCCTCAATGACAAACTCAAAAATCTTGAAAAAATAGCCAAAAGGGGTTGTGAATGAGATCCCAAAAGCTCCTAAATAAGGTCGGTGTCATTCCATCCTCCCTCGAGCACTTGTGAGGAGGGAGGACCTTGAGGGCCTCCTCATGAGTGAGTAAAGGGAGCCTACTCTAAGAGACTATTGTCAAGATATTGGTCCAAATTTCCTCCCAAGCTACAAGGGTATAACGTCTTCTCATGAAACAAATGCCTATAGAAATCTATGGTCTTCTCAAGGACCATCTAAGGGCCTGAGTGTAGCTACTATAGTCACATCTTGTAGCCGATAAAGTTGTGTCCCTACTACTAAGTGGGGCCAAGGGCCTTTAAAAATTGCCCGATCATCCCAGCTCCCTATTGTACCCATCATGCCTCAGAGGAATGATATGAGAATTCTGCTCGATAGATCTTTGTGGCCTACAGAACGAGCAGCATGCCCTGATACTTATCTGTGAGCAATTATGAGACTGGGTCCTACTCTTTGACTTGCTCAATGGAAGCCATATCCCATCTTAGTTCTTTCTCATGATTTTTAAGAGAGTTTCGAAAATGAAAATCTTGGGACTAGATCTCCTCATTACTCCTGTGGATGGCATTTGCCACTTAGGTAGCCAACTCGAGCGCTCTAGTTGTTGGCTACCAAATCTCTCTCAAATCCTATTGTACCTCCTCCTTTTAAAGAAAAGCATTGGGATTTTGAACCTCTTCTGTGGGATTTTGTGCAAGGTTGCTCTGAGAGTAGCACAATTAGTAATGAGTGATCTGGCATCTTTGTAATTTCCAAAAATACCCATCTATGCATTGGCCTATCCTCCATATAGAACCTATCAAGTCAGTCTAGCAAGAAATCATGCTTCTGCTAGCTAAAGGAGAAGAAAAGGATGTCAAGAATTCTAGAGAACTCCACCTCTCTCCACGAATATCTTTCGATGATTGCAAAAATGAACTACTCCCACATGCCCCTCTCAATTATTTGCGGCGGGCATCTTTGAAAAGGAAGCTCCACCCTACTTGTCCACCTCAAACTCTAAGATTTTGAAGTCACCTCCAACAATCCAAGAGTTGACATCTGAGAGGCTCCTTGTAAGCTACCCCTAGAAAGGAGGCCATTGCTACCTACAAGCTAGGGCATACACATTTAGGATCCCAATCTTGTAGTCACCCATCTATAAGCTGATCCACACCACCCACCCTGAGATGAGCTCACCATGATCAAAAACATCTACAACCAATGCTTGGGAATAGAAATACATACCCCTCCACTATTGCCTACTATAGGAAGGGCATCTCCTTGTGAAAAGGCAAAGTCCTAACAGCAGGGCATCTCCCTGTGAAAAGGCAAAGTCCTAACAATGTATAAGCAAATATTGCTTTTGCTACGCAGGGTCATGAAGTTTGTGCACATTCCAACTCACCTTGGTCGAACTCATAGCAAGGAAGGGATGGAGAACAAACCTCTATCGATGGGAGCCTAAACAATGATCGTTGATGTCTATGACTTTGATGGGAGGTTTGGAAAAAGAGTAGTTTGTGTCTATGTGGCAGTGTGCCAAAAGCATGATTGGCTCAATGCCTACCTTCAAGGACTACTACATCATGCAGGAGACCTTAACTCTAAGCAAGTTGGCACACTGGAGCATCTAGTGTGTAATCTACTTGGGCTTAACCTTTGGTTTCAAGCAAATCACCGCTACTGTAAGACCCAATTCTCGTCTATCTATCAAAAATCCAACTGGAAGATAGCCATGTCTCAATGGGAGATCCACAATTCTTGCCCCTCCTTCACCATGCAGAGCATCTAGTCCCTCATCATAAGATCTAATAGTGCAGAAGTCCATTTCTCTCTCATGGAGGCGAAGTTGAAACTCCAAAAAGGATAGGAAGGGGAGCCCACAACACCAATGGACCCCACTTTTAGAGCTGTAGGATCAAAAATGTCATCTCCACGGCAAGAGGGTAATCATTCTGGACATCGAGGTAATTCCAAGGACCAACCCTCCAAAAATCACAAGGAAGGGGATGTCCTTATCGAAGCCTCGTGTCTAGCTATGAAAAGGGGCCATTTGCCTCTGCCTTCTTCGAGGGAGCTACGTTCTATGCTGAGAGAGAACCGAATGGAGACTTGGAGGAAGAAGCCAAAAAATTTATAGGAAAAGGTCGAAGCCATGCGGCATGCCCTTGCATGCTGGCATGGGCATTGAAGGGGGCTCGGACTTCGGAGTGGAGGGTGGGAGAAGGAAACAAGAGGGACCACCACAGAGGCAAAGGGCGGAGGATAGCTAGTGGTGGAGGTGATTGTTGCAGCAGGGGTGAGAGGAGGCAAGGGTATGGAGCAAGCCAGAGGAGGGGAGGTAGGGGGAGATTCGAGGGGGACAAGGAGGGAGGGAGATGGTGGACTAGGGGGGCAAGGGGGAAAGGTGCGCTAGGCTCCCCCATGGCTTGCCTCTATCCAATTGCTTGAGTACTCCAAAGCACTGGCTCTAACAGGTCTGGTGGCCCTCAAAAGTCTGTGGGTGCCCTAACAGAGACCCATCTACTAGCTTCCTCAGAGAGATGGAGGAACTGTTGCCTAATCTGCCATCACATGCTATCTTAGTCTAGCCCGTCACATGCGACTTTTGCAACCCTATTGCAAGGCTTCTTCCTCCCTACCTTGATCTAAGCCCCTTCAGAATGCTCCACCCAAGGAATTTGGGACGACTTATTTTTGTCCAATTGTTGGGCTCCATTCACACGAAACTCCCTTTGTTGCCCCTTGCAGGACTGAGTAGGTGGGGCCTTCCCTTGCCCCTTGGGATATGCTCACACCAAGTGGCCCATCTGCCTACACTAGAGGCACCAACCTAGGAAGTCAGAACCCTTGACCCTTTGTAAGAGCTTTCCTCCATCTAGTGTCTCAAGGAGAATCTCCTCTAGTAGGGTCTCACGGGCCTCAACAATCACCCTAAGGCAATGGATTTCATCATCTACCAAGACTAATCTACTCTGGTTGGTGAGAGAATTGAGTACTATGCCAAAACATCCTCTAATGGTGGAAAGCAAGATAGGTAAGTACTCCTTTGGGATCCCTAAGAGGAGGAGCAACACCAAACACTATGGCACATGGTGGTGTACCGTCTTATCCATGTCATCAACCATGATACCAAGGAATGAAGTACACCATATGCAAGCCCAAGAAGATGGGACCATGCTCCACTAGAGCTGGAGTGATGTCATGGGAACTAAGCTTAGCTGAACAAGAAAGACTCCTCTCTCAAAGATAGTCACCTCCAAAATATGGTCAGCCTCAAGGACTAAGCTTTCCTAGATTCAATCACAAACCTTGCTTCACGTGGGCATGAGGCCAATGATACAACCTAGAGCACCTCTAGCCAAACCATAGTCATGGCAATGCTAGGAGCTACTACAACAGCTCCACAATATCTGATAGTGACACCAGCTACTGCAGAAGGCTAAAACAAGAGCAAAAAAGAGACAAAAAGTGGTGTGACTGAGGCAAAATAGAGGAGACCAAGATAAGGATAAAAACTACTGCATGAAAAAGAAGGAAGTTGAAAGCGAGGGGGGTAGACTATAGGATGGCGCACTTGGAAGAGCTAGGAAAAGGCAGGAGAGGTGAAGTGGGGGCTAGAGGGGCAGGACCTCGGGCAACGCAGAGTTAGCTCCACCTTCCCGCCTCTTTCCCGCTTGAGCATTTCTGAGACCTTCTCTAAGGGAGCTACTAGTGCACATGCATCGATGTTTGGTTGTTTGCCCATGGTGGTCAGTAAGACGAGTTGTTGGGATTTTAGAGGTCACCTCTTCACTTGTGAGCCCCCAAATGAGGAAAGGGGATAGTTGTACCAACAGCATGTTAGGGATCAAAAGGAAGCCACATCGATAGATGAGAAGGTTGCCACAAGGCAGATATGAGAATTACAGGTATATCAGTGGTGTGGACTGCCACATGGTAGATGTGCAAGGAACGGGAATGGGTAGCTAAATTGGCTAGTTGTGGGTCTTGGTTTAAGGCTGCATACAAGTTGGAGAAGGATCAGATGAAGGGGCAGTATGGTTGGGGCTAAGCTCAGCATGTCCCTCGTATGTGGGCCTTATACGGACCAATAAAGCAGAGGCTGTTCGGCCTGGTTAACTCAACCAAACCAAACCCATAAACCAGCAACAAGTGGACAAGTCCAGTCAGTAGTTACAGGAGCAAATCGTACCCACACAAGGCCAATCGGGTGCAAAAGTACTAGTGGCTGCAACACTGTAAGTACTGGTCGAGTGTACAGCAATGTCAGGAGAAGGGCTTGCCTAGTCAAGTGAAACACAAACTGGTAGGCAAGTCTATGGGATCTGGTCGGCTAGATCAGTATGCAGAGATCATTTTGTGCTTGAGGTATGAGCTGCATTTAGAGCAACAAGGAGGCCAGGGATCATCACCTTGTGCCTCAGGTATGGGGTACATCCAAAGCAGTAGGGAGGCGAGAGATATGTTAGAAGAACACTCTCTTTAGTAGCAAACCTTCAACAAGAAGAACGGCACAGAGAGGTGTTGGAGCCATAGTTAGGGAAAAAGGAAAGGGGGAAACGGGAAACAAAAAACCAAAATGGAAACGTTTCAAGATTTCAAGCATACACAGATTTAGAATGCTACAATATAAAAGCGAGGGCTGAAGGAGTGGATGCTAAGCTATGAAGGAGGGCTAAAGGGGAGTGGATGATGGAGGGGGCTAAAGCAACCACTAGGAGAGAAAGGACTCCCAGGGAGTGAATGGGGCTCGAGGAGGGTTGGAAAACCCTCAAAAGTCCAAGAGTGTTAGGATGAATGGGTGGAGGGAGTGAAATTGTCACCAAGTTGTAAATACTCCAAAGTCAAAGTTCTAGTTGACCATTTATTTATCATAATCAATGAGTTCTTCATAATTATGCTCAAAAAGTTCTACTTATTTGGACAAAGTATTGACTTCGGTCAAAGATACTTAACTCTGGTAAAGTAAGCCTAACCTTGGTTAGGAAGACTTGGCTTAGGCCAAGATGGTTAACTATAGCTAACTAAAGAAACAAAGCACTGATTTCGGTCCGAGAGTGTTGACTTCGGTCAACGAGACTTGGCTTACGCAAAGAGGGTTAACTTTAGTTAACCAAGATATGCCAACCTGGGTTAGAAAGACTTGGCCATAATTAAGACGCTTCGACTAATGATCAAGCCCCTTAATTACGATCAAGAGGGTTGACCTCGGTCGACTAAAGAAAAGGTTTCATGTTTATGTGCACATGTTTACTTGGTGGGGACGCCCACACAGACTAGGATTAGTCTAGAATTTGTTTGCATTCAGAAGCGTTGATGATTAATGGGTGCCATGGCTATGTACACTTTAACTAAATGTTTCCAAGTCTTGATATTGAGATCAAGGCTTCCAAGCTGGGAATCATCGCGTGGGAGACACTATGCAAAAAAAAAACCAGAAAGCCATGCCTAATTGTAGAACAACGATGGTATCGGAGTGATCAGTGTGGAGTTTCTATATATGCTTGGAACAGGTTGTGGACGTTGACAAAGGAAAAGTATAAAGGGAAAAGAGCGCTTGAAAGAGAGCACTAGTTGCGGGTTGTCTAGTTGATCCCAAGAGAAAATTTATGGAGACACATGAAGACACGGTGCGGTAGAAAACTCAAAAGAGGAAGAGAGGCCATCGACGCCTCTAATGAAGAGCTAACGGGATGCAGACCATCTACGCGTGACTGATTGAAGGCGTCATGCTCACGGACGTCTAACGTAGAGCCTGTGGTGAAGCTCGTGGGAGCAAAAGTGCATCCGAATAAAGTATGGAGAATTGCACTAGTATCTCCACGACGGGCGAATCACGAGGATCTGCATGTGGGCGTCAAGGGGTCTATCGGGACGGTGAGGTGAGCACGTTACTACGTTTGGGAGATGGACCCAACACGCCAATCCTCGCACATGACCAAGGTTCTGTAGGGAAGCTTTGTGGTGGCGAGCAGGCATTGTGAAGGTGCAAACATGCCTCTGCCAGATTTTGGTGACGATGATGATCACCACGCAGTGAGATGCCTTGAGGGTAGTCTCATTGACGCTGCTGGATGATACTTTGCAAAGTTCATTGCATACGTTGACGCAGCCACGCATGAAACCTGCGCAAGGTGCTTGGCGGCGATGGTCGTTGTGCTAACAACCAGGTGATGATGTGGTAGGGCTACACAGATGGTGACGTGGTAGCTAGACCACCTGATGATATGGCATTGACAGAGTGACACAGTGACATGTAGCAAAGCATGTAGAGCTGACGTGGCGACCATACAGCAGGAAGCTGACGTGGCAGACACACGCGGATGTTGATGTGGTACTCCCAACTAGACAGCTTACGTGGTATCCAAGTTAGTTTAACCCTGGCTAGTTGACTCTGGTTAGTGGAACCACTATTCCATTAGATCAAGCTTGGTCCAATTGATCTGGTTCAACCAAACTAGTTTGGTTAGTGTAACCAGATTGTAACTAGTTAGCTAATTCAACTCCTTAGTTAGTTGCTCTAGTTAGAGGCTCAGTCTCACACACTAACCAAACCAGAACCAATTGTTTTGGTTAGTGCAACCAGATAGTTATCCATCCAATTACAGGAAGAAAAAAAAGGTATCATCTGTTAGATATAGCATTTCCTGTCAAAAAATCAGCAAAAATCAGAGATTGCAGAAATAAAGAGATGCATGCCTTTGTGCTCTGAAAAGGGAAAAACAGATGCATTTTGAGTGCTTTTGCAGTAACCAGCAAAGGGGCAACACAGCAATTGATGCTCAAGAAACCTTGTGGTTTATACCTTGAGGTGACAGCTTGTTACTGGGGCACAAGTTTTGAATGCAATAAACCTCTTGTTGAGGTATTTCTTTCTGGAAAGCAAACACTGAGTACATCAATTGTATACATTATGTGTGAGAGCTTACAAAATCTCAGATAAGTTGCAGTGATGGCTTCACAGCAAAATGCCATCCCCTCCCATAAGGAGAGGGCCAGGAATGTGATCAAGCTATGCAAGAGCAGAGTCAAAAGACTGAGGCAAGTTACAAACATTTACTGGCACAGCTCATGGAAGCCACAAGGGATCCATTGTTTCGCAAGCTCGTAAATCCTCATGCAGAGGAAGAGCAGTAGAGAGTTTCTTTTGGGGCAACCCAGAGGGTGACAGCCAAAAAAAGATCCCTAGACGCAGTTCCTGTTCTTCCTGTAGATGATGTTTCCAAGAAGAGAAAGAAACCTCAAAAGAGAACAGCAAAAAGAAAAAAACAGGTAGTGAGGAAGGGAGTACACCTTCCAAGAAGAAAAAGGCTAAGCATCATCAGAGCTCTTCAAGTTCATCTTCTTCTTCTAGCTCTATCTCTTCATCCTCATCATCATCTTCTTATGTATCATCGAAGTCAAAGCATAAGAAGAAGAAGAAAAAAGAGTCAGGCAAGAGAGACAAGACCAAAAAGTTCAAAGGTGGGAAATATGTCATGTTTTGCAACCTTTAATGGCTAGTATGGCCAGACAAAAAAAGCCATGCAGTTCATTAGACAATTTGATTCAGCTTTTGGCACGAAGAGATTTTCAGAGTCTTCGAAGCTCCTCATGGCTAGTTTAAACTTGACAACAATGGCTAGTGCATGGTGGAGTGCACAAGACTACAGCTGGCACTACTCCAAGAAAGTGGAAGGGCTTCAAGAAAGCCTTCTACAAACAGTTTATGCTCAAGCAGTTCAAAGACCATGTTCTTGTCACCTGGGACAACTTGCATGTGGATGCAAGAGATACAGTATAGGCCTACAACTAGAAATTTTGGGATGTAATTTTGCAAATCACTCCCTTCAAGAAGGTCTCAAAGAAGCCGCAGGTAAGAAAGTACAAGTCTGGTCTTATGCCAAAAACTGAGGCTGTGGTTAATACCCAACAGCAACATAACGGCATACAGGATATCATGCACGCAGCCACTGTGGCGAGCTTAATATATATGTAGGATCCCACCACAATGCCTTCTCTTTATGCTGGGACAGCACAGACAAGAAAAATCTAGCCACACCCCAATCAAAGAAAAAGGAGTTTCCCAAGGCTCAGAAGAGGGAATTCCACCCAAAGAAGTCGAGGGGAAACCAAGCACCAAAAGCCTTCAAGGGCAAACCCAATTTTCCCCTGAACAGATAGCCATTTTTTGCAACAAGGGAAAATGTTTTAGGTGTGGGAAGGGCATGTGGCTGCCCAGTGCCCCGAGAAACCTTTGGGTTCTAGGGAGCAGATAAAGCCACTAGGACAGCAAAAGCCGATGGCAGGAGGAATTTCAGACATTTTGGGAGTGACAAACCCAGAGGAAAGAGAGTTGGTGCTATCTTGGGGCAAGATCAGAGACCAGCAGGCGCTAATATTGTTTGATCCCACGGCTACAGATAACTTCATATCAGAGGATTTAGCCCTAAGGCTGGGGACAAAGATGGAGGAGTTAGATAGGGCTCTGGATGCTGACCAGATGTTCTGTGGGAACCCTGTGCCAGTTACTCCCTTTATAGGAAAGGTCCGTCTTCACGTACAAAATTATGTTGACCAGGAAGACTTCTCCATCTCCCCACTAAAAGATCACGATTGGGTATGCCTTGGTGCCATTGCAAGGCAGTGAAGTTAACTCTTCCTGAGAGAGTGCTTGAATTTGTACATAAGGGTTAAACACAGCGTGTGGTTGCCAGGAATAGAGGGGAGACTATCCCCATTGTATCAAATATTTCGGTTGGAAAAGCAATAGAGTCTACAGTTTCAATGTACATGGTTTTTATAAAAGAAAGAGATGTTGAAATGCATGTTGAAATGAGTGAGGCAGATCAAAATAAATTTCACTTTCTTGTAAACTTTAAAGATTGTTTTTCTAACACTTTGCCAAGGGAGTTACTCCCTAAGAGACTTGATGATCATGGTATAGAACTCATTCCTAGTAGTGAGCCACCCAATAGGCCCCCATACAGAGTTAGTGCAACTTAGTGAGAAGAAATTATGGCCCAGGTGCAGGACTTGTTGTTTAAGGGATTGATTCAGTCCAATTCCTACGTGAGAGTCACAATGAAAGGGTGATACCCTTTCATTAATGTCCCTTGAGATCACTCAAGTTCCATCTTCCCATTTACACCCACCCTTATGCTATGAACCATGCATCTACCATTCAATGCACCTTAATGCACCTTTCCCTTCCTATTGCCCCTAGGACCTAGACACGTGTGTGCATATCTTTACTAATAAAATAAGTATCACATGTCCAAATTTGATGCTGTTTGAAGCAGTGGCTCCAACTCGACTAGTCCTATCTAATCAGATGATCCACCGCCATAACAAATCGATCAGTGTCCATCGTTAATACAAATACATGTTACACCATTGGCGTATAATATATAATAATTTTTTAATATCTACTAATCACAAATTAGCGATTTCTCTTGTCATGACAGAGACTCCGAGATGATATTTGGGAATCTATGAGAAAGAGTTGCTGGCTATAATTCATGCCATCCATACATGGAAGCATTATCTTTTGGGTGTAGACTTTACGATATAGACTGATCACCAAAGTCTGAGATATTTCTTGACTCAGACTAAGCTCTCTGAGAAGCACATGAAATGTGCAAACATATCATTTTCAAATTGTCCATACTCTGAGAGCTCAAAACAGAGTGGCAAATGCCTTGGTTAGATTTTATAGCAAGTGTAAGAGGGGCAATTCACCCATCATTATTCCCTGAAAGATGGGTATCTAATGAAAGATGACCACCTATGCATCACCCAGGAGATGAGGAAAAAGATTTTGGAGGAATGCCATGCACCTCCCTATGATGGGCATAGAGGAATTACAACAACAACTCAAGCACTAGAGACGTGTTTCTTTTGGCCAACGATACGAAAAGACATACATCAGTTTGTTACAGAATGCCTTACCTGTCAAAAGGTCATATATGACAGACGAAAAGCACCTGGCCTCTTCTCGTGCCTCATGCACCATGGGAAAGTATCACAATTAACTTCATTTTTTATTTGCCAAGATCAAAGTTAGGGAATGGTGGGATTTGGACTATCATTGATAGATTCAACAAGCAAGCTCATTTCATTCCGGTTTGCAAAACTATAAAAGCAGATCATATGGCTAAGCTTTTCATGGCACAAATCTTTAAGCACCATTATATGCCTAAGCCCATTGTCAGTGACTGAGACCCTAAAATGACTAGTCTATTCTGGAGAGCTTTATTTGATAATATGAGAATCAAATTGAAATTTTCTTCTTCTTTCCATCCCGAGACAGATGGTCAAAGTCACATACTAAGGATGTATTGAAATGCTACGTGGCTACCAAAGTTTAGACTAGGAAAAGTACCTACTACTAGTGGAGTTTGCATATAACAATATAGTTCTCAACTCCACAAGGAAAGCCCCCTTTGAGGTCATCTATGGGAAGGTGATTCTGACACCTACCTGAGGACCAAAGATGAAATGTTTGTAGCAACTGATCAGTTTATCAAAGACCTCAAGACAACTTCCAACTAAATCCGGACAACAATTAAAAGGTCTCAAGAAAAGCATAAGAAGGCTACATATCAGCATAGGAGACAATCAGATTTCAAGGAAGGGGATTGGATGCTTTTGAAGTTCGAGAAAGCTAGGCTCCACAAGCTAAAGGGTAAGCAAAAGGTGTACGCAAAGCTATCTCCCAAATACCATGGCCCATTCTGAGTTACAGAAGAGATTAATGAGGTTGCATACACGTTGGCAATGCCAGAGCACTGGAGGATTCACAGTGCCTTTCATGCGAGTCTTCTAAAGAAATTTCAAAGACCAGAGCCTACAAAGCTAGTAACAGAGGATCCACCAAAAGTGGATGAGCTAGAGGATGTCCTTCAACCAAAACAAATTGTGTAACATATTATACGCAAAGGCCCTCAAAGCAAAGAATTTTAGAAGTATCTTGTAAAATTCAAAAACTATTCGACATTGGATGCCAAGTGGATGAATGAAGACATGTTATCTGATAATCCATAGCTTTTGGATATTTATAAGAAAGCTTTTCAGTTAAGGTCAATTGAATAGAAGCCGAGGGGATGTCACCAAGCTGTAAATACTCCAAAGTCAAAGTTCTAGTTAACCATTTATTGATCATCATCAATGTTGACACACACCCCCAAATTTGCTCCTGCACTCACTCTCTCCCCTTTGTTTCCCACTCTCCACATGTTCACAACTATTATGGCACCTACCATGAACTCTCCAAGCTTTAGCCCAAAACTCTTCTTCCAACCAGAATTTCAACTCCACCAATTGTGCGGGCAGGTAAAGTGACATGACAGCATGAATAGTGTGTTCTCATGCTTGATTCTTCTCAACAAAGTGTGAGCATGCAGCTCAGATGTCTCCAAGGTATCCAATAAGGAGGGTGAAGGAAACCCACCTTTGCTCACTTGACCTAAGAACAACTGTTGCTTGAAGTAGCAGGACAGCTCACAATGCCTGGTTACCAATAGCCCATATTGCCATCAGAAGAGTACACTGAGGAGTGGAGAAGAGCTATCACATCATGTGTAAGTGCCCTCTCATGCTAAGATACCCCTAGCACCCATCGTGCTAACGAATGCTAACACATCTCATTTTCCCCTTTATTACGCTAGTGTTCCTACACTGTGCTTTGGGATTGTCTTTATTCCCCCATATACATATGCACAATTCCAACCTCCGACAAAGTCCATCCTGACGTTTTCCATGCCTGTTTCTTAACATCTCATTGCCTTGGCCTTCCTCTCATCCTCCTGCATGCTACATATCAAGAAATACACTGCAGCACCATCCAATCACACCGCATGTTCAGACTTCTCTTTACTCACTCCATACTACCCTCCTTTAGACAAGCACCCAACATAGTAGCCCACAACTCACAGCATAGGATGTAAAGGCACCTGCCCTACCGCCTCTTCTTGTTTGGCCTGCACAGCCAAGGAGATCTACTGCGGTGCTCAATAATTGACGTGACGCCATAGTTGTTGCTCATTGAACATTCTCGTACTCATCCACTAGACTTGCATGCAGCACAACTGCGTGCAGTAAGAACACCAAGGAATGTGACCCATTTTGCCTATATGTAGTTCATTCTCTCACACCCCTCAGCACAAATGTATACACAATTTGACGAATCTCCAACCAATTCTGTCCTGGCTGCTTCTTACACCCTCATAGCCTTGACCTTCTTCTCATGCTCGTGCATGTCAGCATCTGCATAGATATGAGACATCAAGATGTAAGCTGCAGCATTATTTTCATCTAATCGTACTGCATGTTCAAAGGCCCATCTTCCAAGCTTTATATTACCCCACTTTCGACAAGCACCCAACACAGTAGTCCAAACCACAACACCAGGTTGGAAAGGCATCTTCTCCACCATCACCTCTGCCTCTTCTAATTGGCCTGCACGGCCAAGGAGGTCAACCATGCAAGTGTAGTGCTCTATAGTTGGAGTGATGTTGTAGTCATTGCTCATGGCCTCAAAGTAATCCTGGCCCTTATCCACTAGACCTGCATAACTGCATACAGTGAGGATACTAAGGAATGTGACCCCATTTGGATTTATGCCTTCTCCTCTCATTTTCTCGAACATATGGAAAACAAGTTTACCTTTTCCTAGCTGGGCATATCCCGCAATTAGTGCACTCCATGAGACAACATTTCGAACTGGCAGCTTGTCAAACACTTCCCGTGCTTTTGCAAGGGCACCACATTTGGCATACATGTCGACCAAGGTGTTGCCAACACAAGGATCACTTTCCAATTCCTGTATGGCAATCTCAGCGTGTATGCCTTGGCCCTTATCTGTGGCTCCTATGCTGCCACAAGCTTTCAAGCTGCAAACAAACGTGACAGTATCTGGAGAGATGCCCTCCAATTGCATCTGTTCAAAACAGTCCAGTGCTTCTTCACCGAGATCATTCTCCGCGTATCCTTGAATTAAGGCAGTCCACAAGACCACATTTTGAACTGGCAGCTTGTCAAACACTTCCTGTGCTTCAGCAAGCGAACCAAATTTGCCATACATCTCCACCAAGTTGCTAGCAATAATAGGATCTCTGTCCAATTCCTGTCTGGCAATCTCAGTGTGCATTTGTCGGCCCCTGTCTATGGCACCTATGCTGCCACACGCTTTTAAAATGAAAATCAAGGTGACTGCATCTGTAGCAATACCTTCTAGTTGCATCTGTCTGACACAGTTCACTGCTTCCTCACCAAGCCCGTGTTCAACATATCCTGCAATTAGTGCAGTCCATGTGACTGCATTTCGCACTGGCAGCTTGTCAAACACTTGCCGTGCTTTTGCAAGGGAGCCACACTTGGCATACATCTCCACCAAGGTGTTGCCCACACGAGGATCTCTTTCCAATTTTTGCTTGGTGATCTCAGCATGTATCCCTCGGCCCTGATCTATGGCTCCTATGCTGCTACAAGCTTTCAAACTGCAAATAAATGTGACAGCGTCTGGAGGAACACCCTCCAGTTGCATCTGTTGAAAACAGTTCAGTGCTTCCTCACCACACTCGCATTCAGCATATCCTGCAATTAGTGCAGTCCACGATACTACATCCCGAACTGGCAGCTTCTCAAACACTCCCTGTGCTTTTGCAAGAGCGCCACATTTGGCATACATATCAATCAAGGTGTTGCCAACAAAAGGATCTCTTTCCAATTCCTCTCTGGCAATCTCAGCGTGTATTTCTCGGCCTCTTTCAACATCCTTCAGCCTTGCACAAGCTTTCAGTAGTGCCACAAACGTGTACTTGCTAGGATGAACAGAATCCTCCTGCATTTTCTGGTACAGCTTGAGGGCATGTTGTGATTCCCCACATTCAATATAACCCAGGATTACAGAAGTCCAGGAGTACACATTCCGATCAACCAACTTGTTAAAAGCCTGCTGAGCATCGCACATGCTTCCACATTCCAACAACATTGGGACAATGTAGTTCCCGAGAGTTCTATGAGATTCAAGCCCACTTTGGCACATGTAGGCATGCAAGTGCTTGGCATACGCTAACTTTTTCTTTTCTCTGCACGTCTGCAAGATGCGAATAAATTTCTCAACTGAAGGCAGCTCGGGCATCCGTGCCACAGAAGCGAGTGCCTGCTCTAGCCTCAGCATCTCCTAGCAAGTAGTTCTTGTGCTTCGATGCACTTACCTGTACTCCAAAACAAAAGCCGGACTTGCAACAGCCTCTAGACTCCGCTACCAAAAGACTCCTCATGTTAAAAGTTTATAAAGTCGCTCATAAATGGATTATAGGCATGTATGAGAAAAACGAGTCTGCGACCAAGCGAATGCACGGGGCCAAATCGCCCACTTGTCGGCCCCGAGCAAACTCTGAAGACGTTCTCCGTTAAAACTCACAACCAATTCGTAGACTGGCCAACATAACCGAGTATGTCCGTCTCGGATCACCGCAGCTCCTAATCTGGACAAGGACCTTCTGTAATTGTACGTGCTGCTGCACAAACAGAGTACCAACTATCTCCCAACTACTGCAAGCTAGTCCATAAGGACTAAGGGGCTTATGTCATGGAGGGGGAAAAGGAGGGAAATAATGATGGCTATTTTGGATGCTTTTCTGGTGGAAGAGCGTAATTGGGATGTTTTTCCTATGATGCATGACATAATGATCCAAGGGAAAACTCGAATGCTTGGCCAGCTGCTAAGAATATTATAATAGGCAAGTTGATCTACAGCTTAGAATGTGCCACATGGCTTCATAAGATTTTAGAGTTTCTTATCACGCTCTAGTGCAAGCCAAGAAATGAGAGATGTTCTCAAGAGTGTGGAAAATAGCACCTTGATGTCTAGAGCATGGAGTGTTATTTCCCACCTATTTCCCTTCTATTTCCTATGATGCATTTGCATAGCATAACAGAAATAGCTATGTCTTACGTATTTCCCTTCCATGACATAAGGCCCTAACTCTGGGTTGGTGAGAATGGAAAAGAGGCATTGGTCGAGTGGTCGCACCTTGATTTGATGCAAAAGCCTCCAAGGTTTATCCCCATCTTGCTACACGTTCCTTGAAAGTCACCACAAAGCAAACCATTCAAAGGTGCACCAATTTTTTGGCCCTCCTAATAGTAGAGTCACGCATGGCCCCTACTTCCCCAAATTGTTTCTAGGTATCACGTTAATACAACAATAAGCTCCAACTGAGTAGATGAGATCTGAAGCTTGTAGAGGCCATCGAATTGGTTGCAGGAGCATTTAATACATAAAGAAGTTTGTTCTCAAATGGTGTCCCTCCTCTCAAGGAGAGGCATTACTTCTTAGTGTCCGACAATGCAATTTGCACCTTTTGGCAAAGTGATTTGCCCAATTTGCAAATTTCGAGCCATGTGACCGTGCTCTAAGAGTAGGTCCATGGACTAGACCTTCTAATTTGGTAGAAACGACATCAACACCTGCAAACGGGGCTAGCAAGCTACTGCTGGTGGCCTGCAGTCCCCATGGGTCATTGAATTCCCATCCATTCCAACCTTAAGTACTATTCAGCACAGGCGATAACAAGTGGGAATACAAGGCTTCCATAGTAGGAGAAGAGCCGAAGCTGAGCGACTCATCAGCTCAACTACTGAGTGCAACTAAAACTTTGCTTTAGGGCACAAGGCTTGGAGTAAACATTCCTGGATGCTGGGGGATGTCCTAATGTACCCCCCGAACTAGTTGGAAACAATTGCAAGGGCGGCTTTGTGGGTTCATCCATGGGGACATGCATGGACAATCAAAATAATTGGATCCCCAGGACATGGAGACCTCCTCTAAGGAACTATGGGGAGATGGTTGGTCATTTAATCCAAAGGGCCTTCCATGTTTTTCTCTTGTTAAGGAGGTCATTAGTGTTTTAAATGACCTTTAAATGTTAAGTTAGCTTAGTCTTCTTGCTATCCATCTACTATTCCTTTCATTAAAGCTTCATTAAAAGCTGGGCCTTAAGGGGTTTTTTTTTCTTAAGATTGAAAAGCGGCTAATATTAAAGGGGTTGGTCAGAGCCAAACAAGGCCTGTTACAAAATTTGTTAAACTTGATGGAGCCACATACCACTAGTGGCCTACCGTAAGGGAGTTGGCCAATTGTAAAGCCACACTTGTGTGCAAAAGCATATACTTCAAAGCTCCAAGAACACACAGTAATTTATCAACTTGGAGCACATCTGTCCCAAACACATGTTGGTTCTTGATGTCCTAAATGGCAAGAAAGATCGTGGCCTGTAGATATGGTGAGTAAGCCACAACCATAGATGTTAGTGAGATGTTAGCCACTGTGGATCTCCAGCCCAGTTGGACCCATGGCAAAACCTAGCAATAGAGTAGTCTTAAAATAGATGATGGAGATATGGCAAGTAAGCCGCAACCATAGATGTCAACCCTTGTGAATCTCTAGCCCAACAAGACCCATGGTAAAACCTAGCACTAGGGCAATCCTAAAATATAGATGATGGAGATATGGCACGAGTAAGCCACAACCGTAGATGTCAACCCCTGCAGATCTCCTATCCACTTGTACCCACAACAAAACCTAGTAATAGGGCAATCCTAAAATAGATGATGGAGACTAGCCAGAAAGGGGGCACACGAGCTAGCCTAGCCATAATCATAAGACAATTATGTTTCCCAAACTAACCTCTCCCACACTCAAGCTAAATAGCTCATCATCCTATTGCATACAAAAGATGCTAAATGACTATCACAAGGGCTTTTCAACCTTGCATCATACCCTGCCAAACCTAAAACCTCTCCTTGATTATCACAAATATAATCCTAAGGGCCTAAGGGAGCATCCAAATATTAGATTATACTACCCCTCCCCACCTAGGTGATGGGTAGACGTGGAGCCCACTCCACAACGATTCCAAGACCTCCCCGACATTGACACGTCTCAAGGTAGCATTGGATTATGCTTGTGTATCAAACTTGTAGAAGTGATCTAGTCTACATTCAAATCTAACTTCCACAAACATTGAGTGTTGGAAAAAAAGTAGGCCACCCATCAATTGTGAAGAGTTTCCCTTTTACTCATTCATAATGGTCCTTGATTTGCACAACATCAATCACAGTAGACACAATCTAGACTAGAAACCAATGGGAATTAATAGTCATGGAGATTCTTGTCCCTTGATGCTATGTATGATTCTTAGCCACTTATCCTCTGCACTGACCAATAGTCATCACTCATCCTTGATCCTCAAACCATGCCTTGATCTTGTCATGCATCCTAAGTGCCGCTACACCCATCACATGGCATAGTTCCTCAGTGAAAGGCCCACTATGTAGAAATTCCCTATTACCAGTAGCCTGACTGGCCACTTATAGCCTCCATCTTTGGTTTTGACATTTTGCAAGTACATTTTTTGCGAGTTTGCGAGTTTTTCAAGTATTTTTATGTGTGAATTTTATAGCTAGTGTGGCTAGTTATAATTCTTGCATATCACCATGCAAGTATAAATAATAACAAAAACTAGCAATATGCAATGAAATAATCAAAAGAACGGAGGGAGATAAATAGAGCTCGTAAAAGGTATGGTAATGAGATAGATAGATCGGGGCTCTCAGTCTAAATGTAAAAGTATAAGTTCAAGACATGATACATCCTATGAACTTACCGGTAGTAGACAAGGGTGTAAATCTAGAGCTCAACTCAAGGGGTCCATCGTCATTTACTACTTGCAGTAATCCTGGAATTTCCATGCTCCTGTGTTCAAACGAAAAATGTGAGAAGTCCTCCCCTATTGTTGTTATAGTATATATTGAGATAAAGCTAACTATGGAGCGCGATAATGCCTCACTGCTATACACAGTATAGAGTGAGCAGCCATGAGACCGAGTTTCAAAAAAACTTATGAAGGACCTAAAGCAATGTTGCCTTGTGCCATTATTATGGTAGTTCCTCTATCAGAGCTATGCGGTTTTGGTTATTTGGAAGGTTAACATGTGGTAGTTTTCTGTTTCGAAGTCTAAGCTAAGCCTATGTTAAGGGCTAGTGAGGGGTAAAGAGAAGTACTCCTCCAAAAACAATCAATAGTCCATCTTTTCTATATTCAATGGCATGATACGTGGTGGTTCCATGTTTCCTTAGGTCGTGATCCTAAGTCTCCACCATCCGAATATACTATTATCATTGCCACTCAATTCCTATGCACTCCAGGTAAGGTGGTGCTTCATATATGTGGCCACATCCCATGTGACATCCAAAGGCCATAATCTACCACATGGGCAAAGGGTCACAAGAAATCCAACTAATCCAAGATGAACCAGTCATAAAATACTCCCCAACTAGTAGTATATTGTGAAAGCCACTTGTGGGTTGGTTTCCTTTCTCCACTTGCCCTATTAATTCCTTGGTGCTTTATCATTAGCTTGGTGGTCCAAGGGATGTGGTGGGAAGTTCTCTAGCACATCCATATCAATCCATGGCAATCCATTTGTTAATCATTATCTCCCCAAGCTAGCCAATCATGGGAGGGCAGGGGGAACACTGTCTCCCCAAGCATAATGTCAAGGGACATAGGGGAATTATCAAAATTTGTACAACACCAATTAGGTTGTATACATAGTCCCCATGCAAGGAATCTGCAAGGATCCCCAAGGGGATGAGTGTGTGTGTGTAAACAAATACATCCACATAGATAGATATAAATAGAACTAACGATCATTAAAGATTTAACAACTTATAAACTACTAGACAACGGCAAAGCAATATATATATATATATATATATATATATATAGAGGAAAATACTCGAGCCCCTTTAGTGCAACAAGAAAGAATGAAAATGAAAAACAAAACACTGCTCTCAATCTTGATGCTCGAGGAAGGGCCCATTCCCTCGGATTATAAATCTTTGAGGAAGGAAGCGTGCCACCTCCCCGCCCACACTGTGTGGTTATAATATTTACATTATATATTATCATATAAATATTTTTAATTGTTCATTAATTCAAAATTCCTTGTTTTCAATGTGAATTCTTACAATATTCGTCTCTTTTGATGCATGTTCTCGATGCGAGGGAGCAAAGAAATGCAAGTTAGATGCAACATCAAAGAATGACGACATCTTTATGCAAATGGTTGTAGTCCATGTGATAATATTGTATAGATTGCAATGAGGATCAATTGTGAGCTCTTGTGAGCATCACCTGATTCATATATTTGTTGGGCTTCAACTTCCACCCTTGACATTTCCAAGGAGCATTGGGTCCTAACCCTATGTCGTGTCTTAGATCCATACTTTTACTCATTCGTTTTTTTCCTTTAAAATTTTGGTAAAATGCTAGGATTCATGTTCAATTTCAAGTTAGTAGTTATGTAAAGGGCAGGACTCCCAAAACCAATCACCTTAAATCACTCCCCATAGGATAGGAAGGGCTACTGGGACTTTTTGTATAATAGCATGAGTGAAGGTACTTGGTGCGATTGGATAGGTCCCATCTCACTAAGCCTGTGGCCGGTCTGGAATAAGCATGGGATGAACTCTACATAATGCATGGCCTTACATACTGTGTAGCAGCAATCGATCAGAAAGGGCTCGGAGGGTTCACTTGGAACAACCGTAGGAGATGGGCCAAATTTAGGGCTGGCCTCTTGGATCGCTTCTATGTCTTCGATGAAGGGTGGTAGTTGAGGAGCCCCATGTAGGGGGAGTGCATGGCAATCTCCAATCTCTCTGATCATGCTCTAATCAGATGGAGCTTCAGTCTGTCGCAGTTCATGGACCACTCAAGGGATGTACCGTTCAAATTTACTAAACGCTTGCTATTCTCAACGCAGTTCTGCTCAAAGATAAGGAAAGCATGGATGGATGTGCGAGACGGCATTATAGATCTAGCTCACAGATGGGACAAATCTATCCTCCAGATAGTTCAACTGGCAAAACATTGGGACAGTTATTACAAACGACAGCGGAAGGAGGCGTCAAGTGCACTTCTGGCCGCCAAGCAGTCCCTCTAGAAAGTTGTGAAGATGACCCCTCACGATGCCTTTATTACAATGCTACTGGTTGAAACTGAGGTGGCATGCAAGAGGCAGTTATTACAATGCTACTGGTTGAAACCAAGGTGGCCATGCAAGAGGAGGAACTTGAAGAGTTAGAGGATGTTAGAATTTAGAGCAGACAAACGTGGCCCTTAGTTGGGGACTGCTGCCCCTCTTAGGTGTTCTTCCACCAGATTTAAAAAAATAGGTCAGGGAAACAATCGACAAAGTCCAGAATGCCCAAGGTGAAATAATCATTGACTTTTGGCATGTAGCAGACACTTTCCTCAAGGAACTGGGGGCCATCGTGGGCGAGGTGGCTGTGCAGGACACGACTTGGGTCTAGAGTGTGGAAGAGGTGTTGATTGGCATTAATGACAGAATCACAGAGTACCAAAGAAAACCGCTACAGAGGCCCTTCTTAAAGATGGAACTGGAGGACGCTTTAAAGGTCTTGGCTAAAGACAAATCTAGTGGGAATTCTGGGACATTTTGGGTGAAGATCTAACTAGCATGGCCAATCATGCGACTGAGGCTCGGGGTTACTACGTATGGTAGCTTGTCTTTTTGGTAATGCTTCTACCGTGTTATGCATCAATGGTGGCGTAGTAGGTAACTTCACCCTTAGAAGATCAATCCCCCTCATCTAGATGATCAAAAGGGTGACTGTGGAGGGCCACATTCGGGGTCTAGCTCTGCCCAATGGAGCCTTGTTCACCTCACAACTCTTTGCGGATGATATTTTGGCTTGCTTAGTCGAGAAAGAGTCCAGTGTTCACTCCCTCTTAGAGATCCTGAAGACCTTCTGTGCAACCTCAGGCTCGATCACTAGCTGGAGCAAGACCTTCATGATATTTTGGCTTGCTCAGTTGAGGAAGAGTCTAGTGTTTCCTCCCTCTTAGAGACCCTGAAGACCTTATGTGCAGCCTCAGGCTCATTCACCAGCTGGAGCAAGACCTTCATTCTTCTTTTTTGACAGGGCTGACCACCCTCGTAATAAAATCATCATTATGTTATTAAAAAAAAAAAAAGCTAGTAGTTACGTGCTCAACGACAGAAAGGTTGCCTGCCGCCACAATCTAGTTATCAGGTGGCTGATTTTGCTCTTCCTTATGGTATGTTTCATTGGCTCATTTTGCATTTTGAATGCTTTCTACTCATTGCTTTTCATGTTTTGTTAGCAATGCCTTGCGTAAGGCAGTGCTTTAGTCGGCGAATTTCCACGTCATTTGTTTTTTTTCGAGAATTCTTATATGAGGGTAGTCTAATTGAAGTTTCGAGGTGCTCGAACTACACTGACAACTTGGATGTCTGCATGGTGTCACCTGAGATGTTTTTTTCGCTGGTTCTCTCACCGCCTATGTCCTCTGAGTTTCGAGGTGCTTGAACTACAGTGACAACTCGGATGTCTACTTGGTGTCACCTGAGATGTTTTTTTCGCTGGTTCTCTCGCCGCCTATGTCCTCTGAGCTCCAGAATCGGTCTATCACGCATTGGTGACAAAAATTAGCAAGAATTGTTTGATCACGCGTTGGTGACAAAAATTAGCAACCTGATGACCATTGACCGGAATCCGGATCCTCCGGGTGGTGAGGACCCACTTTAGTGAGAGGCACTTTACTGACCGGCTAAGATCATCTTGAGATCAACGATCGCCATTCAACCAGATGGTAAATAGGCTGAGAATGGACACAAATAAGCAATTGCCATATTCCACAGTCTTGATCTATCAGTGATGCTGCTTGGGAGCGATGGCGGCCTGGCGATACGTGCATTCCGTTTTCTGTGAGCTCTACTGCCCCTGATCCAATGTTCATCACCTTAGAATTTAGCAAAACCTCGAGTATCTTGGAGCTATGGTCGTTGTCTCCAATGCCTCTCCACCAAGCCCCTTGCAGCAGTCCTACCTTCAAACACTCCTCCCGCCTGCTGGCGCAGCTGTCACCTATTGCTTGTCGCTACACGCTGCTCAGGTGACCCCCCCTTTGGTTTGCTTTCGTTTCAGAAGTTTCAAATGATCCACATAGAATCAAAATCAGATTAAAAAAAATTTAGATTGCAGGGAGAGCATGCAGAGTTTCGTGTGCAACCTTTGGGTGGAGTTCATTGCTAGGTTGCCTAGCAGTTACTTGCAGCTCACTGGCAGCTGGTCAGGTTCGGTACCTGCTCCTGTCAACTGTCTTTAGATATTTCATGATAATCGAGTAGCTTCAGACAATTGAAATATAAACCTCAACATTTCAGGTGTCTTATGCTCTTCGGAAGTATTTGAATTACGGTCCTGGCCGATTTGAAGACTTTATCATCCCAAAAGATGACGCAGTCTTTACAATGATGTCTGGCCTGCTGGCTTTTAAGGTTCATATACTTTCTTTTGCAACGATTTCTTTTGAAGCAAAGGGTATTTGATTGGAGTTTTTGATCCTTGGATGGTTGGTTAGCATGGGGGGACTTAGGGACTTCTCATGCTTGCTGTTGTCTGTGTGTACAGTTGTGTAGAGTATGCTTCGAATCTGCTTATGGTTGTTCCTTTTTGCCAGCTTAGGGTTTGCAGTCTTTCTTCTGAATCTAAGTGTTGCTGGAATCTGCCATAGACATTTGATATGATGACAGGAGGATAAGTTTCACACTACAGTCCATTTTACATACAAAAACCTCTGTTATAAATCACTAACCATTTTTTGTCAAGTAGACACACGCACATTTTTTTTTGGGTGAAACAAGAAGAGAGAGAGAGACACACACGTGTGCGCAAAAAGGACTCTTAACGCTAGTCATTTGGACGCAATTTGGACACAATTGTCGTGAAATAATTCTGATTAGATTCTTATTGGAGAATCCAAGGCTGGGTCAGCCTGATACAATGTTCTGGCAGTCTGCTGTTATGAAGTTGTGACACAAGAACTCTGAAGTCTAGCCACTGCACATGCCAATGGTTTGTTGGCATTCATATTTATATAGTACATATCATAGGAGTATTGATGATAGATAGTTTTCCTTGTCCATTAATATACATGCATTTCAAGTGGTCGAGAATGGTGATCACTTGAAACCCCGTAAGTATGGTGTCTAGCCACTGCACATGCCAATGGTTTGTTGGCATTCATATTCATATTCTACATATCATAGCAGTATTGACGATAGATAGTTTTCCTTGTCGGAGGTGTGCTCGAGAATGTCATTGTTAGAGTAGGCATATGTGTTAATCTTCGGCTTATGAAGAGCTGCTCGTTGTATTGCCCTCAAGCATAGAAGGTGCTGTTGAGATGGTGAGATGGTATCTCACCATGTCTTTGCTGGGTGATCACCTGAAATCCTGTGAGTATGGTGTTATTTTTTGCCTTTTTTACACGTATATGGCATTGTGCTTTTACTTCTCCACTAAGCTCTTTGTTCAATGTGGCAGTATTGACCAATATCGACATCCTGCATAAGAAGTGGTGGTTGGTAGGTTGATAATGTGGCTTAGCTGGTTGCCCACATGAAGGTTGCTTCTTTGGTGGCAAGGGGCTAGCCTTTGGGGACTGTCACAAGGGCTGCCTCACAGCACGTGCAAAAGGATTGGCCATGTAGGTAAGAATATAGCACTAACAAGGAGGTTGCTACATTTGTAGGGAATGACAATGCCAATTAATTTAGATATATGTTCTGGCCGTATTAGCAAGACATGCCATTTTCACCTTGTGAAGTTTTCAGCCATGTTCTAGGGTGCTAACATTTTGGTAGATTCTTTCTATCTTAAGCGGTGTCTTTCCCTACCAGCTAGTTTGTCCAAGCATTTTTTGTTTAAAAATGTTTGTTTGGGAGAGACCAAAATGACATTGTGTTAGTCTTTACAAGCATTTGTAGTGCCCTTGACATTTGGAGTCGTGACAGAAACTTGGTATGAAGATTCTCAAGTATATAGGTGGTTCAATGGACCAATGTGCATATTCATGCTTGGAAACCTATAGATAGGCATAGTAGCTAGTCCGTGCTATGCGTGATGGAGTTTATGGTTTTCAACCTTATGAGTGACTATCATGAGATCGAAACTGCACTATGTTGTGTTTTTAAAGGATGAGTTTGGGCATGTTCCTGGACTCATCTAGGTATATGTGCCTAGGGGCAAGAAATGACAATTGGACTTTAATCTTAATTCCTAGAGGGTGTGAAAAGTGCATATATTCATGACAACTAGCATGAGGGCTACTTTAAGAAAAATAACTATCTATAGAAAATTGGGGGTGGTGAGATCTCTATTCACGCAAGGTATTGTGGTATGGTGTGATTTGATTGGTGCAAGTTGGGAGGAGAAAAGTGTTTCAAACACTGTGAGTCTGAATAATGATTGGAGTCGTGCTTATGTGGAAGCACAATTTTCAGTTAAATTGTTGGAGAACCAAAGATGCAAGCTAACTAGACGAGATAATAGAAAACATAGAATAACACAGAACTGAGAGAAAGAGAATTGAGACAACAGCTTCTTGAGCTCACACACGAGTACTCAACTTAGAAAATCTGTTAATCACTCCAAACCAAAAGACAATATAGAGAACTGCCATGCACAGTCTCCTCAGGTTGACCGACCTTGTTGGATCTCACAAAAAGCTATAGCAATACCTCGCTCACCTATAAGAAGGCGACTCGACTCTCTTAAAAAAACTACACAAAGCTTATCATCTGCAGGTCGGTTGAAGCATGCCGCAAAGAGCCTTGATGACCCATAATCGTAGTAGCCAGGAACCACGAGAGTCTTCAAGAGCCACAACCACGTCCACCGTGAAGCACAAGACTGCCACGTATCGATGCATGCAGAGGCTGTTAGAAAGGTCACCTCCCCATCTGTAAGCCCCCAAATGAGGAGAGCATGGGGGAGGTAGACCAGGGGATATTGGGGCTGCCACATGGGCAGCACATGGGCTGCCATGTGGGCAGCACACAGAAAAGGCAGAGGCTGCCACATGGGCAGCACAAAGTCTGCCATGTGGGCAGCTGTCAAGGCAGGGTGTCCCAGGACATAGGCGCCTATGTGGCAGGGCCTGTGGGCAAGTATATGACCTGCAACAGAGCACCGTACAGAGGCAGAGATGCTGCAGCAGGCAGTCGCCTCCATAGGACACATGGTGGGGCAGGATTGGGGCCTGTAATAGGGCCTGTTGGTGGCAGCAGCCCAAAAGGGCCTGGCAAAGGCTCTTATATAGGGCTGGTTGGACCAGCCAACCAAGTCGGCCAGCAAGCCAACCAGGTCGGCCAACATGCGAGTCGGCCATTAGGCTGGCTGGTCGGTTTTTGACAGCCCCTTGGGGGCCTATAAAAGGAGGGCCTCCAGGCCCTCACAAATCATCTTTTGCAGCAGCACTTGAGGGAGCAGGAAGGAGCAGCAGAGCAGCACCAGTTGGGCCTATGACCAGAAGGTGAACTGGGGTGAGGAGCTGCAGACTGAGCTCATAGAGGGCTGCCTACCTAGACTGTACACAGGCAGTAAGGTAGAAGGATCTAGACGGAAAGTCTATATATGCTTGAGGTGGAGCACGCGGGCTCGAGTCTAGAGATATCCGGCAGATAGTAGAAGTACCTTGTGGTAAGATCAAAGTACCACGCTCTGGTGGGACTTTGGATCTCTCTCTTTTGTATTGTGTCCATAGCTTTGTACGGAAATATATTATTTTGGTGGTTGCTATATCTGACTGGATCATTGTCTATTGATGAGTCTGCATTCTATCAATCTTCTGTTGTGCGTACCCTCTGTTGCTTGTTTTCTAACAAAGGCAACCAATCACACACAAGTAGATTGCATGGCCCAATCACACGGTTTGATTTGTGCCACCCAGCCAATCACGTGCTGCTACAAAACATTAGGGCAAAGAATGCCTCCCCATGAGGACTAGCGTCCAACAACCCCCCTGCAGTCAAAATGGGGAGGATAAACCTAAAAGATCGCAGCAAAAAGAAGTGTCCACAAAAGACGAGATGTTATAATTGCCTACAAAAGGCCATTAGATGCCTACAAAAGTCCAACACAATGCACTTGTCGACAAATGACCAAAGTGCGAACAAAACAAACTAGTTCAGAAAGCATGAGATTGAAACTGCACTATGTTGTGTTTTTAGAGGATGAGTTTGGGAATGTTCCTGGATTCATCTAGGTATATAGTTCAGAAAGCATAGTCTGTGTCTTCAATCTGTACTAGTGCTGCACTTTCTTCCTTCTCTTCAACTGTGTGCGCTTTAGTGAATGTACTAGCTTCATCACGCTGTTTTGCCAGCACGTCAAGCGACGTCCTTACTCTTCTGAACCTTCTACTTCTATGCTTCGTGGGGATTGAAACACGATTTCTTCGACATGCTCAGCATCTATTCGCTCAAAGCATCGACTACCTACAAGCTTGCTCTGATACCACTTGTTGAAGAACCAAAGATGCAAGCTAACTACATGAGATAATAGAAATCATAGAATAACACTGAACTGAGAGAAAGAGAATTGAGACAAGAGCTTTTTGAGCTCACACACGAGTACTCAACTCAGAAAATCTATTAATCACTCCAAACCGAAAGACAATATAGAGAACTGCCATGCACAGTCTCCTTAGGTCGACCGACCTTGTTGGAGCTCACAAAAAGCTATAGCAATACCTTGCACACCTCTAAGAAGACGACTTGATTCTCATCAGAATACGACATGTCACTCACACACAAAGCTTATCATCTGCAAGTCCGTTGAAGGGTGCTGCAAAGAGTCTTGACGAATAGTAATCGTAGTAGCGAGGAACCACGAGAGTCTTCAAGAGCCACGACGACGTCAACCGTGAAGCACAAGACTGCCACGTATCGATGCATGCAGAGGCAACCAATTACACACAAGTAGATTGCATGGTCCAATCACACGGTTTGATTTGCGCCACTCAACCAAATCACATGCTGCTACAAAACATTAGGGCAAAGGATGCCTTCCCATGAGGACTAGCTTCCAACATAAATTACTCAATACAGTAAGAACTTCAAATAGCAATTGTTTTTGAGATGAGCATCCACACACATTCATTCAAAATTGACACAAAGGAATGGGAGGAGAAGGGAAAAGAGTCCAGCACCTGATGGGGTGTGATGAGGTGCACCCCCTACCTGGATTAATCTGAGGTATATCCTTTGATGATGCTCAGCTTCAATTACAATAGTAATGCAGACCCTCGGACAGAACCTGTGGTAACCTAGAAATCCTAGGGGCATAAATAAGTAGTCTAAAACATGTACACAGATCTCCCCAACGAATGAAACATGGGAGATCTGTGTAGGGAACTGTAGAAAAAGTAACCATTGGCAGCCCTTGGTGAAAACCAGACGGAAAAAGTCCCAATACTTGCCAGTCTTTGTAAAATTTCTCCAAAATAGTTATTCTAGCATCAACCCATCTCGTAGGCTCTGAAACACATAGTCCACAAGAGAACGATTAGTGTTTTCCATGTAAATGAGGTTAGGACCTTTGGAAATCTAAGGGGACATGTTCATATAAATAAAATGAGTTTTAGAAAGCCCTATGAGTGAAAAACGAAATCTGAAAATCACATTTTGGTCGCTTGGAAGACAAAAAACGGAACTGAATTTGAGAAAAGAAGCCCGTAAACAAAGTGTAGTGATTGATAGAAGTGAAGTCTTGGGCGTTGCAAAGGAAGAAATGTAGGCTGAAGCAGAAATTCCAGCAGGTCATCAAGTTGGACAGCAAGAGGAGATCATGGAGTGGTAGAAGTGTGAAGCAAAGTTGCTTGAAGGCAAGCGGACAGCAAGGAAGATGGCTAGGGAGAGGGTGAATTTGCAAGGGGAGCAGCAGGGCGAGGATGCAAATTTGCAAGAGAGAGCAAGCAAAAAACAGGCTGAAGAAGCTGTGAAAAATTGGAAATACGATTTCGAATATCTTGCTTGCTGAATTTTGTGACAACAGCACTAAGCGTCTCTCTATTGGCATGAGCCCATTTGAGGCAATGTATGGGTGCAAGCTGGGAATGCCTTCTCCAATTGCAGACATGGCTGTGAAAAATCAGCAAGCATGAAATGACTTGGAGAGGATGGAAGCTCTTCCACAATTGGCTAAAAGGAATATGCAAGATGTCCAAGCCAAGCAGAAGAAATATATGGATGAACATAGGAGATACTTGGGTTTCAAGGAACGGGATTATGTGCATGTATGTCTCCACAAAAATTGTTATGCTTCATTGAGGGGTAATACGAACACAAAGCTTGCTCATCGGTATTATGACCCTTATGGGATCGTCCGCAAGATTGGGGAGGTAGCATAGCAAGCTACTGAGCACCTCCAAGATCCACAATGTATTTCATGTGCCTTTGCTGAAACCACATGTAGGCCAGAATGTGCACATACTTCTAGAGCTGCCACCTATGGATGAGGAGTGTCATATCCTTTATGTCCGTGAGTTTGTGGGTTTCAGAGCACTCCACAACAGGGGGTATATGTTGAGTGCATCATCAGATGGAAATGATTTCCAAAGGACGAATAATCATGGCAGCTAGATAGCATTGTCTAGTAGTACCCCTATCTTTTACCAGGCTGATCAGCATCACCTTGCTGTCTCAGCACCTTTGTGTGACAGCCGGAACATGTAATTTTGAGGACAAAAGTCTATGGGAAGGGATGGCTGTAATGAAGGGGCAAAAGGTGGCTACTTCAGTAGCACTCTATTTAGAGTTATTGGGAAATGTGAAGGGACTGTAGGAGTTCCCATTCACTGTTGATTGTAGGACTTTTGATGTGACATTTATTCCTATCAACCGGGATATCTTTGCAGCCTACTGGAGAGTCACCACAGTGCTGGGTTTTAGATACTGAGCCCCAGCTTTCCCAGCTCCATCAGCTCTAGTCTCTAGTTTTGGTTTTGAGATTTTGAGCTATATACCTTAGTTGAGCATAGCACTCAGCAAGGGCCCTAGCGCGCCCTTTGCTTCAGCTCTTTGTGGCTTGTATGAGTTTCATTTCATTTCTGTACTTTGTCCCATAGACCCATGAGGCCTCCCGTGGACATTAATACATCTTTCTTTCTTTCTTTTCCTTTTTCATACTTTTTTGGCTATATGCAAGAACTCCATGTTCGTCTATCGTCACACAGGTTTTAGGAGGGAGGTTTCAAAATTTGATGCCAAGTGATCTTCGCAGTAGTGGAGCACTTGCGAAATTTTCAATTCCAGGTAATTACTCTACTCAGTTTTTAGTCTCTTACACTGTATCATTCCATGTAATATAACTTATGTTCCATACGATATGATATCTGTGTAGCTAGGGGACCCAGTCAGGCAACTGCATCCCAGTACAAGCAGATAAATGAGGCTTTCCGTCGTGATGGTTGCCACCATTGTGGCAGGAGGAGTGGACAAAGGTATGCTCTGTTGTGAAAGCAATAGTCTGTCCAGGAGCTACTTGTGTTTGAAGTGAAGTTGATAGCTGATCAACTGAACTCTTCATTAATGATTGTAACTCCACTTTCTAATTGATGCATGTTATTGCTCCTTTCTTTCAATAGTAGATATGGATGCAACCCTTCAATGTACTGACTTAGTAATTCTCAAGTCAAGGGAGTGCAAACCATATGGAGGTTTCTTCCTGTAGCATTGTCGATACAGACGTACTTATCCTTGGTATTGAGTTCCAGTATTGCAGATCACATCCCTCCAAGCATGATTGTACGATCTCAGCAAGAGTACAAGAAAGGTGTATTAGCTTCCTTGTTTTCTGCTCCAAGAATTGACATTCAGAGGCTATATCCCCAGTGTGTCAATTGCATGAAGAAACAGAGCGCAGTTCTACTAAATGGGAAAAGTCCACTTGTTCTCCATTTGAAACGTGGCTTTCCTCAGGTAACACTCGCTTATTTGTACTTGCCTTTGCCCTTGTGACTGCAAATTGAGGCACCCATAACCTGTAATGCGTATTCCCAGATCACTGTTACATTTTCAGTGCTTTGGCATGCTTAACTGAGACTGTCTTGAAGGACTGACAGTACGAGATGTGTGACTGTTCGTATCTGGTACTGGCTTGAAGGCCTGATAGGAGTGGGCATGTAACTAGTTCTTACGTCATACTTGTTTTTAGGGGTGGACACAAGACTGTTACTGAAGTTTTGAATTGTTTGTCACAGCCACCATATCTTGCAGGCTTTCTTGTGGGGGCATTGAATCTTGAGGGTTCTCGTTCCAATTAATCGTCTAGGCAAAAAACATGATGCTGTAGCATATAGAGCTGGGAATGGTGTTCGAAAGAACAGAATACAAAATGCTTCACATTTTTTCCAACCATTTGTATTTTGCTTCTTTACTTTTGTAAACCAACAGAGCAGCTCGTGAGTTGGCTAACATTGAAAACAGTAGTTGGATTTGGTTTGATGAATGGTGGAAGACTCATGAGCAGAAGAAGCTCGCTCTCTCTCTCTCTCTCTATCTCAATTGATCAGGTCTTCTCTAACAATCACTTGAGGGTGCCCTCATGCCTATATGGAATCTGGTACCGTTGTCGTGTCTTTCTACAGGTCTGCCCCTCCAACTCCTGATGATGATTCCGACAACGCTCTCATGCATAGGCCATTCCTCTTTGGCGTATTGATTTTAGTTGTCCACTATGTATTCCTAAGGTCTTTGAATAAATACTTCAGCAGTCCACTAGTGTATTCCTAAGGTCTTTGAATTACTCTCTCTCTCTCTCTCTCTCTCTCTCTCTCTCTCTCTCTGTGTTCTGTCTCGAGGATACCCCACTAAACCCTCTTTGTCCCCTACATAGTGGTAAATAAGCACAACATTTGTAACCTCAGAGAGCCTATGTAATGACAGCAGTGGCTCCTTCACCAAAACTGAGACTAAGAAATTACGTTTTTATGAGTGAGCTGCTAGCGGGCAGCTGTCACCTATATTGCCGATTATGGAAAGGGAGACAATGTGCGGGAACCTCTCCACGTATCAATTGGCATGGACCGTGCTCATTGTGCTTGGTCTCAAGGGCTGGGGTATAAGCGGAGCTTGAGGAGAATGCAGATAGTCTTAATAGGAGACTTAATGCAAAGGTTAATGCAATAAATACATGTGTCAATTCGGGGGGCATGCTTTTTTATAAGTTTGCTAATGTAAAGTAACTTTTGATCTATTCCAAACAATATATTTGCATAGGTTTTTGAAACTTTTTAATGAAATGAGATTGTGTTGGGCTAGTCAAATGTTTCAATATTAACCTAGAGCCAATAATACAATGGGATAATATTTCTACCTCGTTTTATGGAGAATAGAAAAGGTCGGTAGGACAAGTTTTGCCACAAGAGCATTCATGATATAATAGCTTTGACCTTGAGGAAGAAAATGTTATATTTTCACGTGCAATCGCTTAGTTATGGTCTTGTACATTATACTCAATTTGGTTCATTTGGAAGTGTTTGTGCCACAAAAGCTTTGACTTGAAGGAACAATGTTGCAGGTTTGGATTGCATATGAATTCATTCTAATGAGAAGTTATTTTTCTTTCCAATCGCTTAAATTATGGTTGCACACATTGTATTTAATTTGATTCATGTGGAACAGCTTTTACTTGTTTAGGATATTGTAAGAGGCTACCAAGTAGAAGTAGAGAAAGGGGAAAAAAGGAGATTGAAAGGGACACGCTTTTTTTTTGGGGGGGGGGGGGGAGGAGGGGGGGGTTGTAGCTGTTGGTTTCTTTCTTAAAACTCTGGCAAGAATAGTGCTGACCCTATGTAGCTTATTTTACCCCTTCCATACAACCCTCCCTTAATAAAATTGCATTTCAAAAGTGAAATCTTTGATGTCCCATCCATTGTTTGTAGAGTAGCCTTGTAACAAGCTCAAGTTGACAACTTGCCTTCTTGAATTGCATCATCCATTCTTTGAGTATCATTTTTCTATGGACAAGGTTTTCAAGCAGGACACCAAGTCATAGAAAGAAAAGAACCTTTAAAAAATGGCATTGTCTCTATGTTTCAAAGTACCTCAACAAATTGGTGATCAAATGGACTTGCTGGTGGACATTTCACTTCAGGATAGCAGTGAACATCCTATATTAAGCTCCATCTCAAAAATGGGTTGCTAAAGTTTTGTAAGTCTTATCTAGCAAAGCCTTAGATCATACGGAAGGTTGCTAATGAGTTGTTTCTCTTGTGGACAATTTAGGGCCAGTGTCTCATCTTGGTCACCATTGTTGATGATTTCTCAAGTTAAACTTCGTTCTTAGAAGTTATAGACTTCATGAGAATAATTCTCTCCCCCCCCCCCCCCCCCCCCCCCCAAAAAAAAAAAAGAAGAATTCTATTAATGCTTGAAAACACCATACAAGCAGCTTCCAAAAGGAGTCATCAATGAGATACAAAAGAAAAACATGTTGCGAGCTTTAAGAAAGCTCCTTGTTTATGGGTCTCACGGCTCATCACCTAGAGAGGTTTTGAAATAGGAGCTAGTAACGAAGGTGGTGGTGTATACGTCTAGCAAACACCCTTTGTGGAAAGGCTATAGAAGAGCCATGCTTGGTAGAAGCAATCTTACCTTTCGGTGGTCGCTCTTGGGCCTCGAGTGATGTGCTCCTAAATGGCACGCAAAGTGAAAATGATATCTTGCTAGATGACTACTAGGGTAGCCGTCGGAGAGATTGGCTAGCCTCCTATCACTCGACTGCATCAAGCGACCCAGATGTTCTAGGCATTAATGCTGGATAGTGTCTCCCACACACCATCTTTCGGTAGAGGAGCAAGAGGGCTACAATGTGTCATAGATTTCAATTGAAAAGACTTGCTGTCCATGTATCCTATATGCCGGTGAGACAAGATCAATCGAGAATACGTGTCCTCCCTCCATGAGCAAGGCTTCCATCCCCCAAGTGAAGTCCCTCCTCATCCTTTGTGTGCTACTCACAATCTTGAGGGATGCTAACCATATCCATTGTGCGACCGGGCAACCCCACAAGCAATGAGGGATTGTCTCCAAACTCTGTCCGCACAACCATTGCCTCTGCCATCTATTTGCATCAACTCCAACCAGGGGCCGATGGATAGACCCTCGTGAACCATCAGCTAGAAGAAACAGGAGATCTTATGTGAGGTGAGGCCATAAACGGGAAATAACATCTCTCGGGACATCCTCCCTAACCAATGGCGTTCCCTCGAGGGAGACCATCTTGTTACCTCAAGCTGTAAGTGGCGCTTGATATGAGTCATGTAGGAAAAGGAGACCTCTACCCAGTCCAAGCACCCTAAGCGGGCTGGCCAAAACCACTCTCCTAGATCCCACTGAATGTCGCATAAGGGTCTACCCTCCCAAATTCACAGGCGCCACTATGGTGGGATCAATGTACCACGTCCTGCCCAATCGGCTCACTATCCTGACCCTTTGCCACTCTAGATCCTCGAGGTCTGCCTTTGCCTCCTCATCCTCTGCTTGTAGTAGTGAGCCTCCACGTCCCACCCTATACAATCGAAACTAGTGGATTCAAGAGACTCACGAAAGAAGCATATCTAGAGTGATACTCCTATCCGCGAGAACTGTCGTGACGAGTAGTGCGGTGTCCAAGGACTCCATAATCCATCCCACCATGAATCCGAGATGGCAGCCTCGATCTCCATCAATCTGGTACCTGCTCCTCGGAAATGAGAAAGGGCCTGTTTGCGGGCCTTTGTCTCTTTGTGAAGCCGCCTCCAAGCCCCAAGGATTTAGCCAGTCCATTGTCCCACTGTGCTTATCCAATATGAGGCCACCATTGACCAAGCATGCATCCCTCCGAATCTTTGACCTCCGGGTGCCATATGAGAGGCTCTCTCAAACTCCTCTCTACATGATGGCCTAGCCCGTATGAGTCATCCTGCAAATCTCTGCTACACTCTATAGAGACTCATCATCAATGGAGAACCCTTCCCTGTCAAAGGAGCCTCAGAGAAGATCCACTTGTAGGGTTGTTGCCACTGGCCTCCTGTGCAAGGAGTGTTCCCAAGAAGCCCCCGTTAGGAGAGGAGCTTCTGGGGTTTCGCTCCTTGTGTGAGGCCTCTCACTAACAACTTGCCCAAGAGGGCTCTGCTCTACATCTCCAGATCAATAATGCCCAATCCACATTGCGCCTAGGGCAAGATCACTGTTTGCCAAGCCATCGTGGCTTTGGTGTTGTGCATTCCATCCAATCTTGACCATAGGAATTTCCGCACCAAGCGTCATTGCTGCTCCATGTAGCCCTGATGGAAACACCAAAAAGAGGCAATATACCAGGATGTGCCAAGGACCTAGTTAACCACTAACACTCAACTTGCAGGCAAGAGTTTGACCGAGCTCCAGTACAAAAGCTTACACCAAACACTCTCTAGAATTGGGCTGAATTGTTGCTTTGTTGAGATGTCAATGCCAACCCGAGCCAAGGTATCTCACTGTCTCCCCTCGGGATCCACCGAAAGCCAAAATCAACTCTGCAATCATGAACCTCCAAAATCTCCTCTAGGGCTAGTCCAATTCATGCGAGCTCTAGAAGCCTCACAATAAATGTATAGGCTATGCTGACCCTCTCTAAACTAGATGTTGAGCCATACACATAGAGAGCTTTATCATCTGCAAACTCAAGAGTCCAGGAGCTCCTCTTACTACTGGATCAGAAGACTCATCCCCTAAGGCCAAGTGTCTGAGAGCGTAGAAAATAGCCCAAGCCTCCGCCACAAAGAGGAATAGATAAGGGGCCAAAGGGAGAGCCTCGTCTCATTGAACGGGAAAGAGGAAAAGCCTCGCTTGTGTGGTCCCCAATAGCCATTGGCTAAGCTGCCCACATAACGAGCTGAAAACCCTATGATCCATCTCTTCGAGAAGCCCAATCTCTGCATAGTACCCTCCAAGAAGGACCACTCCACTTTGTCATATGCCTTCTTGAAATCAAGAAGAATGGCGAGAGGCTGCACCTCCTCCATGGCATAGCCCACTACCTCCCAAAAAGTGAAGATATTATCCAAGATTCTATGCTCCTGGACAAAATTGGTCTGCGTTTGGTGAATGACGTCTGGTAGGTGGGGTCTTAGACGCACGCTCAAGACCTTAGCCAAGATCTTGTAGGCCAAGTCAAGAAGGGTGATCAGCCTCCACACAGATACTTGATCTATCTCCCCCCTTTGAAATCAGGCATATCCAACCTTTGCTCAAGGAATGTGGAAGGGATCTAGAGTCGAAGATCTCTTGGCAGACTAACTTGAGTGAGGTGGAGATATACTCTCAGAAGCATAAAAAAAGCTTGGAGTCAAGCGGTCCTCTCTGGGGCATTTATGGGCTGGAAGAGCCTATAAGGCCTCCCATTGCTCCTCATCAGTGAAGAGAACCTCCGACGTCTGCTAAGACTACGAAACAACTGAGGGAGCCTACTCCCAAACTGCCTCACTAGCCAGAAGAGTGGTGGGTGAAGCCTCCTCTGACTGAAAAGTTCTGGCGGTAGAAGGCTGTGGTCAGCTCGAGAATCTCTTGAGGGTCTGTATGCATGTCCCTGTGAGTCCTTGAGTTGCTAGAGCTGGATCCCTACAGACTGTCGTCCTGTGCTCTAGAAAGATTGCATGGTCATCGTGTCACCCTGCTGGACCCATCTTTCTCGGGAAGAGTGTTAGGAGAAATCTGCTCTATGGATTTCCACATCCTGTAGCTCCAAACGCGCACACTCCAAGCGGTTCCTGAGCCACTGGAACCCTGGATCCTACTCCCTAAGTCTCTCAATAGATGCTAGGTCTCAACAAACAACTCTCTCCCACTCCTACAAAGTAGCTCTCTGTTTAAGAGCTCGGCACTGGAGCTCCTTACTGCTCCACTGAATCCTCTCAGCCACCCATGTTGCCCACCCCTCGTAGGGTCTATCCTAAGCCTATCTCTAGAGCTCTACTATAGCTTGCTAAACCTCCACCTCATGTAGGAGATCGTTTGGTATACATACGTTGGACCCCCTTTTGGGGGAGTCCATGACGGGGCTGCTGTAAGGGAAGATCGGTTGGAGAGTGGTCTGATATCGTAGTATACCTGACAGAATGCTGGTGGAGCCGCCTTGGAGTAGAGCCCAGTCCCCTATATAGACTCTATCTAGGTGCTCTAGCAACCCATCATGGCGCTACTGTCCAAAGGAGAACTACAGGCTGCCTGAAAGCCTTGTAATCTCAAGCTCACGTCATGGATCCCAATCGCTATCGTTGATCATAAAAATGAACTGCTCCCTGTACTCCTCTCCCCAGCTGGCATCTTTGTGAAAGAGGCTCCTCCCTGCTTATCCTACATGAACTCTAGGTTCTTGAAGTCACCTCCAACGATCTTGGGAGGCTATCTATGAGCTGCCGCCTGAAAGCTGGGCGGTGTTGTCTGTAAGTGGGTGCACACACATTCAAGCTACCAATCCGAGCCTCTCCTTCTTGAAGGCCCATCCACACTGTGTGATCTGGAATGAGCTCGCCTTGTGCAAAAATATATGGGGCCACCGCCTACGATACCGATATGCATACCCCTCCACTCTTGCCAATTGCAAGGGGGTCCCTCTCAGTGGTGTCGACGTGTGATGTCTACTGTTGCTGAGAACATGTGATCTTGAATCATGAAGAAGTCAACTGGTCTACCTACCAAAGCCCACTGCAATTCTTGACGGAGAATTATATACTATAGCGGCTGGCTATGCGCACGGCCCTGAAGCCCGTGCACATTCCAACTCACCACTATCAAGCTCGATGGAAGCAAACAAGGCTCGCATGTGCATGGGAGCCTGCTCTAGGAAGCTGAACTTCAAGAACTTTGCTAGAGGTTTGCAAGGAGAGTAATTTATATCCGTGCGCCAACAAACTAGAGTCACCATTGGCTCAATCCCTACCCTTCGTGCACAATAATGCATGAAAGAAACACCTATGTGAAAAAGGTAAGTGCACTGCTGAAGCATCCGGTAGTGGGATTGTGTGAGCACCACCTTAGGTGGCAAGCGGATCACTGCTACTACCAAGCCCGACCCTAGCTTCATTGGGGAGAAGCCAAGTTGAAAATATGCGGAACCACCATGAGCGAGCAAAAGGTCCATGCCCTAAGGCCCCATCCACTCATCCATTATCTCGTATACCTGATGATCCATCATCGAGTTGAAAAGATACGAAGTCCACTTCTCCACCCTGTGGAAACAAATTGGAGGATCCAAATTGGGTGGTCCTACTATGTTGATGCCCCCTTTTTGGGGCTGCAAGATCAGAATGGTCAATTTCAGAGGCATAGGGTGTGTATCCGAGATCTCCAAATAGTTCCATGGTCTCAACTGCTAGAACTCTCTCAATAGCTTGGTAGGCATAGCCTTAGGCCCTGGGCCATAAGTTGGGGAGGAAGTATTTTCTGGAGCAATGGCTATAGGTGGGAGTTGATGCAGGACTGTAGGACACTGTGAGGCTAGGTGGCCAAACTTATGACATGTGAAACAAGCACCTGCAAATACTCCCCATTTCAAGTCATTTTTGGTATGAGTGATGCAATAACATGCATTAATGGAAATATTGGCCACGATATTCTGATCAGAGTGGAGGACATATCTAATCTCAGCGGATTCACATTATGTAAATCCTCTATATCATGTGCATTCAAGGCCTAATTTAAAAGTCCTTATCTGTAAATTTTTCATGAATAAAATGCACCCTTTCTCTATTTAATCTATGAATAAAGCTCTTGGCAGCACTAAGATGCTCCTTTCCAAAAAATCTAGAATCCCAATGCCAAGCTCAATGCAACAATAGAAAATCTTATGCCACAACACAACGCCAACTCTCTTCCTGCACATGTGTATAAAAGACCACAACAATAGTTGGAGACTAGTCTCAAAAATTGGCGCAATATCTCTCAACCATCTACCAATACTTGTGGAAGCCATAACTTTTGATATACAAGTTGGATTAATGCACTATAAAAAATTAAAATTGTAGCGCTCAAGTGCCCCTACAAATTTCCTTCAAAAAGCACATGGAAATTTGATGTGTAGCTTAAGATATAATCTCTACACTACTGGCACATTTGTGAAAATTGCATGTATAAGGTAGCTCTCACCACCACGGCTCTCTTGTGCCACATTCTCCCTGAAAAACAAACTTGGGACCTTCCAAATCAAATCTTCCATGAAAAACATGACCTCTTCATGTTTTTTTGCTACAACTGCCTCCAAAAGTAGCTCTTCATGCAAAAAACGAGCTAAAATATATTTTTAGCTTACATACATCCATGCAATCTCTGCTTTTCAATTTTTGGAAAAGATGTCTCCACGTAAACCACATGACCACATGTAACTAACCCACCCTTTATTATTAATTGCTGATGTAACTTCTAGCCACCATGAAATCACTACCTTTGTAATAAGTACTCGAGTAGAGTGTGCTCATGTTTTAGTATTTTTTTTACTCTCCATGTCCTTATCACATGCATGTAGCTGCCAGTTTCCCAAGATCCACAGTCAGAAATCTATGGGTATGCTAAGTTATCTATGAGTGGTCGCGAGCAATTCATAGTCACTTCCTATAATTGTAGTTATCTATGAGTGGCCATGAGCAATTCATAATCACTTCCTATAATCATGGTCTCTTCACAAAATCATCTTAGAAATATCATGAGTATTTACAAAAGAAAACTTAAGACTCTTATAGTTCTCTATTGCTACTTTCTAGCTTACCTAGAGCTAATCCACTCTAGCCTAGATTTGATCCTGGTAGTTCTCTATTGCTACTTTCTAGCTTACTTAGAGCTAATCCACATAACTTAGATTTGATCTTGGTAGTGCTAGAGTTTCTCAACAGTACTAAAAGTACTTTACATGTAGATAAAATAAAAGTGCAAGTACTTAACAAAACATCACAATACTATACAAGTTCTTTACAAGTACTATGAAGCTTATAAAATACTTATAGGCACACACTTTAAAGTACTTTCCCAATACTTTACAGTACAATGTACAAGGCATAGGTGGAAAATTTGGGTACTTAATGGTATTGTGAAGCACTTTGTAGTACTATACTCATTGAGAATATCAAACTATGCACGAGAAAACATGGTGACCAAGTAGTTTACACATTAAAGGACATTAATGTCAGCACCTTCTTGCATTTATACCCAAAAAATTTTGCAATTTACATTATAAGGAGGGGTGCATGAACTTCCCCATGTTTGCATCGTGAAGGAAACATTTAAAAAAATGTATAAGGAGGAGGGGTACATAAAATTTTCCATGTTTACATCGTCAAGGAAACCTATACAAAAATGTATAAGGAGGGGTACATAAATTTCCCCTCACCTCCTATAATTCCTGTGACTAGCCTTTTCCATATTCCTTTCCATGTTCAACCATTCATTATAAGGTAAAAGTCTTCCTTCTTGGAGCCAAGACTCCTGTACAAACTAAATTTCAGCTCGCATGGGTGCATTAAATAGGCTCATTGATGCCCATTGAGTGCCCATTCCACCCGATCAATGGAGAGCACCCACTTATGCAACCATGGTCCAATGTCACTCATTATGAGAGCCATTAGCTTTGTTGGAGACTGATCCTCAATCCTTAGGACTATCACAAAAATTCCAGGAGGATTCGTTGTTGCGCTTGTATGTAGAGTCATCCACTAACAAGGTGTTGGTGCCATTGCATTGTGGGTAGAGCTTCTAAAAATTTCTAAGATGCTTAAAAAATATGGGTTTGCTAGATGAAAATTTGAAATAAGAAACTCAACAACCAACAACTTCCTATGCCATCCACCTAGCCAACAAACCTTTGTTCTTGCAAATCATTTTTTCAGCCTATGTTCTACATTGGCAAGCTTTGTAGTGCTCCAAATAAACACATTCGGTTATATACTTGCTACAGCCAAGAACTACTTTGCATCTTTCCGCAGATAGTGCTTCACCTCATAGCACCGATAGAGTCTACAGTTTCTAAGCTAAAATCAAGGGGAAAATTGGCCCTTCTAGGGTCAAAAGTCTTCAATAATACACTTTTAAGGTCGAGGATAAGGGTTGGCTTTCCCTTTAATAAAATTCTTGAAACTTTGGTCACAAACATAGGTAGTACTTTGTCAATCTCTATGACTTATGTTGTAGTTTCTGGCACTTGGACTTTCCTCAGGTGCCATGGGCCTATATAAGTGAACCATATTAGCAAATAAACATGCTTAATAATGTACTTTATTACAATAAGAACTATAGTTTTATTACAAAAAGAGAGAGCACAAGTAGATGCACAAAGATAAAAAAATTTCATTCCAAAGTGGAGACTATAGAAAGTGGAACTTTTTCTAATACAAGCACATTGGAGGATCTACTACATTGCTAGAGTTTTTTACATACTTACAGAGTGTGTTATATGTGGTGTGAATTATTTTCACATCCTTACTTCAAAACATGGAAGGTGCATTGGAGGATCTTGTCTTTTTGCAAGATCTAAAGATTTTTGCAAGTCTTGCTTTGGAGGATCTAAAGCTTTTGCCAGGCTCTAGACTTCATAGATGGTATGGGAGTAGTACTTTTGGAAAGGAAGGGGAAGCCTTTCTCTCCCTTCTTTGTATGTCCAGAACTCTCTGCATGTCACATCCTTGCTCCATTGCATCTACTTTTTCTTTCTTATGTTGCTCACCTGCATTTAAAAAAAGATCATTAAACACTGTCTTACAAAGTTTCAAGACAAGATAATGCAACATACCAGCTTCATCGTCGTTTTGTTTTTCCCTTCTTGCTCTCTTCTTTGAAACCATGTCTACCAATTGTTTGAGGGTCTCCAATTCTGTATCTAGTATGGAACTAACATCATTAAGTATTTTCAAAGCAGCATCCACACTAGCTTCTACTACGTCATCCAAATGGGTAGTCTCCTCCTCATCAGTAGTCTTCTCCTCTACCTTCTTGGTAGGACTCTCTATCGCATTCTATGCCCCCTACCCATTAGCTTTTGCTACATCATACAAATGAGCAGTCTCCTCCTCAACAATCTTCTCCTCTACCTTCTTGGTAACACTCATTCTCTACCGCCCACCCACTAGTGCCACTCTCTTCCTGTACATCAAATGAAAACTCCTTTGCAAGCTTGTCTCCCCAAGGATAGTGACTAAACATTGATGGTTGGGCAGACAAGCTTCTAGGACTCTCTAGCAATTTAGAGTACTCTATAGCACATTCAAAAAGTACTCTCAAGTTATTTCAAGTACTTTGAATCACATTAAGTACTTTACAACACATTAAAAAAGTACTCTGGAGAACTTTCAATTACATTGAAGTGATTTCAAGTACTTTGAAGCACATTCCAGTCTCTTTGAAGCATTTTGAAAAGTAAGATTTATGGAAATGTGGTTACTTGTAGTGACTCAAGATTTTCCTTCACGGGTGAGTGGTTGTCTAGGTCAACTCTAGAAAACCCTAATACCTTCTCACACAATTCAATTTGTGCCTCTAGCTTTCCAGCCACCACTAGGTTGGCGATGCTAGTATTGTGGTCATGTATTTTTTCAAGGTTTCTAGCTCTGATAAGAACAATTTAGTTGTCCTAGAAGCACCTTCCAGCCGAAGCAAAGCATCTCTTTTTTTTCATACTCAACTTTTTGCTATCCTTAAGGCTTCTTACTTTCTAGGGAAGCTGAGTTTCACACTCACAAGCATTGCCTCTACATACTCTATGTGTTTTTATTGAAAGTGGTTTGAGCTTCTTTTCTTTCACTTCCAAAGGCTTGCATTCTACAATATCCTATGGGGACATTGACCTCCTTGCACTAGATTAAGCTTTTACTCCCCCATTAACCTTCCTCCAATTATCAAGCTTCCTATTAAGGCCACCTATTTGGGCCATATCCAACTTCAAGACATTTTTGCCAAAACTACCTAGGTAATGTGATGCCCTTCTGGGCCATCTTTGGGTCAATGTTTGGTTGGGTGTAGTCATTTTTGTTGAAGTTATTTTTGTACTATGAAAGAACATCGAGATGCATTTTAAAGTGATTGTGATCATGAATAAATTAATTGAGTTAAAAGGTAAGAAGGTTATATATACCATTTATCCTCATGCAAACTCTCACTCTCATTTGCTTACTATCTCCCCATTAGCTTCAGCTTTACTAAGGGCTTATTGTAGCCAATCCATTGACGTGTCTTTAGGTAGAAGAGGAAGATTCCGTGGATATGGTAGTGCTTACCTATGCATGACTCTAAATCTTGCCCTCGCATTTACTATTTTTTCTTTGGCCTCTTCATATCTCTCAATCCACTTTTACATTGCCTTGCTATTGAGAATGCAAAACTTGTTGAATTTATCCCTTTGTTCTTTGCTTAACTTTCTTTCAATCCCTTTTGCTTAGGGGACCTCAACAGCAATACGGTCATCATGTAGGGTATGCCAAGTGTGTGGCATATTGGGATCCATGGGTGTAAGAAACTTTATGATATATACTATTGAATCTTGCACAAGCTAGCCCTCTACCATGCTTGCTTCATGTCTTACTCTTTGCCTTATAAATCCCTTCAAAGTTTCATTAACCATTCAAGGAAAAACATCCAATGATGATTTCTAAAATGGCGACCTCATCAACTATGTGTACAAGCAAGTGCACTTGAGTCATCATTATGCTTGAGGGAAAGTGCTTCTCAAGAAAAACCAAAGCTTCGATGGAGTCCACCCTAGCCTTCTCAATGCTTGATAAAGAGATCTCTCTTTGAGGGATGTGGCCACCTATTTCATGTGTCCATGTAGGATTCACAATTTTCTACTGATCATTCAAAATTGAATGAAGTATAGTCAAGGTGATATGACAGTAAGCATACCTCAAAATGCCATTAATCTTGTAGATGGTTATTCTAACATCTTTTGATAAGAATCCTTTCACTGTAATTGGGACGATAAACTATCCAAGCAACAAAGGAAATATAATAATGCATCAAAGTCATAGCTATAATAAGCATGATGACAATCATAGTTCTAGTAAGCATTCAAGCATGTAGAATACATGTAACTTGTGCCAATCATAAGACTTGAGGCCACTAGGCTTATTGTCCTTTGGCAATGCTCCTTTCAAGAAACACATGTGTCTCATCAATGTTCAAAAGGAGGAAATGTCTGCCTACCTCCTCTCTCTTGGAGAGGATCCATGGTGCTTTTGGGAGAACCACTTTTGGACCACACATTCGGGGCCACAAGTCAGGCATCCTCTCCATGGCTCACAAGTCTTCTCACACTCGTCTTGTGCCTTTGCAACCAACCAACTGTGCCTAAATGAATGCCTCCACATTCTTGAAGATATGCATGGCATATAAGAGATGATTAATTTGCAACTGACCCTAATGTGAAAGCTCATGAAATATTGATAGCCGCTTCATACCATGACGAGGCTCCTCTCCATTCTCCCTCCAAGAGGTAATCCAATCACTTGCAAAGACCCCAAAAACCACATCATTTTTCTTTCTTGCAGTGCCTCACACTCTATTTCCATCATTTTGCCCTCCATTCGACTTCGTTTTGCATCCCCAACAATCCCTACAAACAAATATCTCTACCCACCTCCCACTTCTCCATCCTCTCCACAAATCTCCCTCTCTACTTCCAAGTCTTGCAACAAACCTCTTTCTCCCTTTCTCCTCTTTCTTTCATTTCTAAGCTCATGCTTTCTAAGTTATTCTTTTGCTATGTCTTCCCTCTACTTTCCCTCAATTTCTACTCTCCCTATAGTTTCCCTCGAGTATTTTTCCTCTAAGAATAACCATAAGGAATAGCAAGATGTGCTAAAGAACCATACCTCTTGTTTTGGTTTTTTGATTTCTCCTTTGCTCTAGTTTCTTGCTTGTAGTAGGGCTTTCCATTGCAAAGTTGCTCCATTCCCTCCATTTGTTGCTCCCACTAGTTTTTTCTTCACCCACTAGTTTTTTTATAAATGAGGTTTTTTTGCTTTGTCTTATAGGGGAGCCAGTCAAAACCTCTCTCTTCTCTCTCTCTCTCTCTCTCTCTCTCTCTCTCTCTTCTTCTCTTAATATCTTCTCTCTCTCTCTCTCTCTCTCTCTCTCTCTCTCTCTCTCTCTCTCTTCCTCTCTTTCTCTCTTTTTCTTGCTCTTCCTCTTTTTTCTCTCACTCTTTCTCTCTTTCCTCTTCCTCTCTCTCTCTCTCTCAGTCTTCCTCTCATTTTCTCTCCCTCTCTCTTCCTCTTCCTCTCTTCCTTTTTCTCTCTCGGTCTTCCTCTCATTTTCTCTCCCTCTCTCTTCCTCTTCCTCTCCCTCTTTTCTTGTCTTTCTCTCTCTTCCTTTCCTTCTCTCTTTCTTTCTTCCTATTTCTCTCTTTTCTTCTCTTTCTCTCTCTCTCTTTTCTTGTTTCTCTCTTCCTCTCTTTCTTTCTTTCTTTCTTTCTTGCTCCCTTCCTCTCTTTCTCTCACTCTTCCTCTCTTTCTCTCTCGCTCAATTTTCTCTTTTCTCTTCTTCTCTTTCTCCCTCACTCTTCGTCTCTCTCTCTTTCTCTCTGTTCATATTTCTTTGTTGGGGTGCGACGAGCTCCAGCGATGCTAGGGTTTTTGTGATAGAGTCAAACGTTATGAAGCTCAAATTGAAGTAGGTCTCATAATTTTTTGATCTTAGCACCGATGCCCTTTCATACCACATCCTTGTGTCACTTGTAATCCACAATTGTTCGTAGTATTTCAACCTTTGAGGAAGAGAAAGAGAGAGAGAGAAAGAGAGGACGAGAAATCTCAAGCGATGCTAGGGTTTTGGTGATAGAGTGATGCTAAGGAGAGGGAGTTGCTGCTATGGGGAGGAAAAAGTATAGGGTGCAGCTATCAATAGGGCAGAAGCAGAGGGAGAGACGGGGCAGAAAGCGAGGGTTTAGGGGAGGCATAAAACTTGGGTGTTGTCATTGAGTACCATGTTTGCGAAGAATTCTCTCCTTGTCTTTAGGGGCTCTTGAAAGACATCACAAGAGGATCCTATTCCATCATAGCATTTCACACACACGACATCGGCGGTGGAGGACCTACTTGATGAGGATTTCCTCCACTAATGTCTTCTTGTGTGTGACATCATCTGAATGGAATAGAATCCTCTTGCCATGTCTTTTGAGAGCCCCTAAAGACAGGTTCTTGAAAAACATGATGCTCAGTAATATGCAAAAATCAAGCTCTAGGCCTTCCCTAAACCCTCGCCCTTCATCTCGTCTCTCCCTTGGCTTCTGCCCTCTTGATAGCTACACCCTCTTTATCTGCCCTCCCCATAGTAGCACCTCCCTCTCCCGAACCTACACCAAGTGATCGAATGAATTGATCAGATGTCTCAAAGGTTGAAAACTATGAAAAGTTGTGGATTACAAGTGGCAAAATCATTGAATTTTCTCCCTATAATCGTGCTAAATTGCTTGAGCTCACTCTTCCTTGCTCTCTCTTCCTCTTTCCTCCCTTTCTCTCTTCCTTTCATTCTTTCATTCATTCATTCTTCTTTCTCCGTTCTCTCTTTCTTCTTCCTTCCTTTCTTTCTTCTTTCCACATTCTTTCTACTTTTTTCACATTCTTCTCCCTACTTCTGCACTCTTTCTGCATTTTCGCATTATATTTTGCATTTCCGCATTTTTTTTCGTATTTGCACATTTCTTCACCCTTTTCCTTATTTTCACATTCTATTCGCATTTTTGCATTCTTTTTCACATTTTTGCATTCTTTCGCATCGTTTTTCATATTTCTGCATTCTTTTCACATTTCCACTCTTTTTTGTATTACCACATTCTTTTCTACATTTTTGTATTCTTTTCCACAATTTTGTAATCTTTTCCGCATTTCCACATTCTTTTCCATTCTTTTATGCATTTCATTCTTTTCCATTATTTTCCTCTCTTTCTCTATTCTCATCTCCTCTCTTCTCCTCTCCTCTCATCTCCACTACTCTTTTTTGCATTCTTTTCTTCTCCTTTCCTCTTTTCTCTTCATCTCCTCTCTCTTTCCCCTTCCTCTCTTCTTATTTCGACATTATGAATTCACAATGCACATCTTTTGCTTTAGAGCAGCCCAGTCGTTTTAGGGCAGGCTATGGACTAATGAGTCCAGAGGACTTTGTGGCGTAGATGAGCCTGATTGACCTAGAGAGATATCAATCTCTTATCCAATCCAGATTACCTCATCTTACACCTCTCCTAGGGCATCGAGTCTCCTAAATGTTGGATCATCAGCATTGCCAACCCGACAGGGGTTGCCTACCACATTGAGTTAGGCATCGTTGACCTGGGGCCAACGTCTTGCCTCTAGGAAGAGTAAGAAAGGTAGTTGTTATAGTGGAGGTGCAGCTGTGCAAATGTGGATGAGACATCGCAGCTTACCACCGGCCCCTTCTCCACCCCTCGCTCCACCACCCCTAGCTATACCTCTCATCCTAACAATAGTAAGAGGGGCTCTTGTTGTATTGGGAGTGCAAATGTAGATGAGTCTACTCATTCCCTCCTCCCCACCCATGATGAGACACATCTTGTTAATGGCCTCATGTCCACCTGCTCCACTACCCCTGACTCCACCCTAGGTCGATTCGCCACCCCTTGCTCCACTGCCACTCCCAGCTCTAGCATTCCTTTCATACTAGGGTATCTTGACCCAAGGACCTTTCATACACTCTCAATGAGATGCAAAAGATTATTGAGGATAAGATGGAGAAAAAAGTCATTGGTTATATGAGGTGCTTGATGATATCATATTTTCATAGGGGTCATAGAATGGCACACACAGGATGAGACAATGAAGAATGTTGCGCTTAAGGATAGATTTCCAAACCCTCCGAGAGACAAGTTTAATGATAATTACATGAAAACCCGCATGGGCCTCATACTCCAACATCATAGGTTGGAGATAAGAGATAGGCTGAAGGCTGGTCATAATTAGCTTTTGTGGGTACACAAAGAAGATTGGATGCTTGCCAAGAATGAGCTCAGAGAAATGTTGGACAAGTTTGAGAATCTAAGGACGGAGGTGAGGAGACGTCTTGACACCATAGGTGCTTCGTACCTCAAGAGTAGTGAAAGGGCAAGCTATGAGGCATGGGTGGTAATTCTATTTCTTTTATAATTTATTTTTCTATTTTTTAAATTACCATATATGGCACTTCATCTAGCTCTCTTAATTTGGGTCTATAGGAATGTGCGATTCACCATTGTCTTACAGACAAGAAGGACAAATACGCATGAGTAGAAGTGAGGGCATTTTTCATCATAGAGTTAGATACGACATTGATTGGGCTACGATGGCCACTCATAGTGTAAGTCTACTCCAATCATCATTGTTCTCATGCATGTTTGATCGTACTATTGATTTTATAATTATGCTATAATATCATTTTTAAAATTGTTTCATTCTTAGGGTGGCCATGCGGAAACCCTAGGTGACACATAGGAGGAGGAGGAGGTGGTGGGGATGTGGAGGAGAGACAAGAGGGCAAAGAATCAGGAAGAGGGAGAGGTTGAGGGATCGGGAAGAGGCAGGGATGATTCCAAAGGTTTAGAGGAGGATTAGCAGTAGTTTTGCCATTTTGTATTTAGCATAACTTTGGCAAATTTGTCATTTTGTATCTCATCTTCAAATTTTGTACTACTTTCTTTAGAGGGAAAATTTTATAATAAGACATGAATTGAGAGATTTAGGCAATTTTGCACATTCCTACCTCAGATGACATGTTGTAACTCTTACCTTCTAATTAAACACATATAGTAGTGGGGCAAAATGGGTATGGAATAAGTCCTATTCTACCCCACAACTTTTTTTAAAAAGCTTATGTATTGTGCTGGTATACACCGATGCTTTATTAGTGTTAGTGTCAATATGTACCAACACTGATACCGATGGACAATTATCGACACTAATATCAATAATTTACCGATCCTTTGTGCCCCCGCAAAGAAACAATACTGTAATTTCTATCGAAAACTGATGAATACCTTGTAGTGCAACCCAAGTCTCAATTGACCCAATACATTAACGTAAATTTATTTTCTTTGGTTTAACTAGGAGTGGCTATAGCCCCCACTACTAAAATAACCAGCACGGTGGTCATACTAAGAGAACGTCTGCATGATGGTTGTAAACCTAGATTAGTAGGGACAAGCTATGAGTTGATGACTAGTGACAAGCTATGGATAAGTGATAGTTGGTGAACTATGGGTAGATGAAAGGTGGCGAGCTATGGGTAGATGACAGGATAGACTATGGATAGTTTGATGCATAAAGATGCAACACAAAGACTACATGAAGGAGGGCATAACTGCTCATATAGTGACATGCGTCAAGCTTTTCAATGTTCAAAACATCAAGTTTTGATAGATTGTGTCTCATAATTACATAAGGCAATCATTACGCTATAAAAAATTCCAACGAGAGCATAAGTCCACCTAAAATTCAAAGTATCGCCCATCAATGCAGCGCATGATGCCACAAAATTGCCCCTAAAATAGTTTTGTAATCGGCTACACTCGATCGTGTATTGACCCCTTTGGCTGCTTTGCATTTTTCTAATGAGAAGCAATTTACGAGCTTGATGGTGAGCTTGTTACTGGGAGGAATCCCCTAGTATAGTCTATGACAAAGTAGCTGACACTCATCCAAGAACTCAGGACATGGACCATGCAAAGGAAAAATTTTACTGCCCTTAATGTGGCTTCTTGTGAACACCATCAACCACCAAGTCTCTAAGAACATGTCATGCTGAATATTTAGTACAATGTCGATTGAACACTTCAAATGTGACATTTCGGTGAACAAATCTTACAATTCTTGTTTGTATAAAAAATGATCAAGATACTATGTATTAACAGATCCCAAATTTTGCACAGGTATTTCATTGGAAGGCAAAATCTCTCCATGACTTTCATATAGAAGGTTTAAATGGAAGAACCTTCAATGGGAAGCAATGGATGATGATTGGCATGATGGGACTCACAATATTAGAGACATGATGGCAGGTATTTCATAATATCCAGTTTCTTGGATCCTTAATACTTCAACAATGCACTTGGCAATGAGGCATCGGTACATGTATGAACAGAAATCATAAATAATACAAAGTGTTGTTTCATTTATTGTTAAGATTTTATTTATTAAGACTGCACCTCTAGATTGATGGCTCTCTATGGTCTATGAATGATAACGCGATAAAATATTTTTAATTTTCAATCTATGTGGATATTTGTATATCCGTATTATGCAGCAAGAGAGAGTGTGTGTGAGAGAGATAGATAGCAATTAGAGTGTGCGAGAGAGAGAGAGAGAGAGAGAGAGAGAGAGAGAGAGAGTGCAATAAGCGACACAAATAATGCACCTAGCCATGAGACAGACTTAGATGTATGAAGAGAGAGAGAGAGAGAGAGAGAGAGAGAGAGAGAGAGAGCAGTCAGGGACACAAAGGGAGGGAAAGAGACAGAGAGAGGGGGAGGGAAAGATGGAGGTGGAGATGGGGACAGAAGGAGGGAGACGAAGAGTGGGATAGAGAGAGAGAGAGAGGTCGAGAATGGGAGGGGAGAGAGAGTTAAGATTGTATTTATTCATTTGCACCTCTAAGTTGATAAAGACAAAAATAAGAAAGTTAATTAAGGTCTTTGAGATACTATGAAATTGAAAAAAAACCCAGATACGATTGATCCAAAGGGTGGAGCCACTAACAAAATACATGTCCCTGACATAGATAGCTAAGGACAACAAGGCAATAAGATGATCATCGGGTGTCACAGAGAGAGAGAGAGAGAGAGAGAGAGAGAGAGAGAGAGAGCAATGAGGAACACAAAGGGAGGGAAAGAAAGAAAGATATATTAACATCCTCGGAAGACCTTGCGGGTCTATGAGAAAGAGAGAGAGAGAGAGAGAGAGAGAGAGAGAGAGAGAGAGAAACACTTTCCAAAGAAAAAACAATAAATATAAAAATATTGTAATTAAGAGCATTTTTAAGGGCAATGCCCATTTTACAAAGTACACTTCTAAGGTAATTTTCACATTTTTAGTTTCCCACTCTTGAGTAACCTTGCATTCCACAGCCTCCTCTTTCGTCTTCTCGAGCATCCTCCTACACTCATGGCTTCCCCTAGAGAGGCTTTTGACCAATGGATTTCATCCACTGGTTCCCATGCCTCTGCAGATTAGGTTTATCCTATCTTCTGCAAGGCATTCCATCTTGAGTCACACTTGAGACCCCTCCTTCTTGCTGATAATCCCTCTCTTCAATTTTTTGATAGACTTATCCATGGGCAATCTGTCACGATTGCTAACTCCCCTCACGAATGGGTTTCATTGGATATTTTGAGCTCTTTTGACGAGAGTGCTAACTTTAAGAAGACACTAGGTAGGGCCATGGATAATGTCCCTATGTCTCTCTGTGAGTATGCTATTCCCATCGGGGATGATTCATCTTCCCCAATTCATTTGATTGAGAGAGATGCAGCCCTTACCATTCTCGACTAGCAAGTTTGATGAGGATGTTGGCGAGCAACCTGAGGGTACTACATCCACAAGTGGTGGAGCAGGTCCATCAACAAATGGTGGAGGAGATGACCTAAACCTAGACCTGGAGTCTGAGGAGAATACTATTAGCCTAGTTGAGGAGAAAGTTGAAAGCGAGCTCATCTTATCTTCATATCCAAATCATGCATATCCATCCTCTACCTATAATCCAATTGAGACAGCAACCAAGTCACACCTTGCTTCGGTTGATCCAATCAAGATTGAGGGTGAGGAATACCTTACTCTATTGGAGGTGATGGAAGAAACCGGTCTCCAAGAGGATGAGGTGCTATGTCAGCCCTTGAATAACACTTTTCATGATGTCATTGACTTTGATGCTCCAGCCAACCTTGCACTACACGTCCAAAGGCATGTGGGATTCATTCCATTATACCTTGCAACTCCTCCTACCCTCTCCTCCAACCTTGCAACCCCTGTCCTCCTCCCTCTTGCTCCCTTCTCTTCCCCTTCTCCTCCCTCCTCTGCCTTGCTCCTCCCTCTCCTCCTCCCTTTAACCCCCTTTTCCTCCCTCTCCTCCTCCCTCCTCCTCCTCCCTTCTCCTCCCTCTCCTCCTCCCTTCTCCTCTCTCTCCTTCCCCCCTATGCTCTTACATCTTCTTACTCCTCTCCCACTCCTATTCTCCACTAAACCCCGAGTCCCTCAACCCTTGACCTCCATGATCTACGAGGGAGACGAGTTATTAGCCATGTACTCTACCTTAAACCTTGGATCCTCCTTCTAATCCTTAAAACCTTTTCAAACCCTTGAACCTCTTCTAAACCTTGGAACCTCTTCTAAACCCTGGAACCTTCTTCTGAACCTTGGAACCTCCTCTTGAACCCTGAATCTCCCTCTAACCCTTAAACTCCTCCTGAACCCTAACCTCCCTCTAACCCTTAAACTCCTCCTGAACCCTTCAACCCCCAATGAAGGCAAAAGCCTTCATTACCCCAATCATGATAATGCACGTTCCTTTCACACATGCATGCACTATGTTTGCTTACCACACTTAAGCCTACGTCTCTCACCAGAACACGACTTGAGGTCCTAAGCTATACTTATACTATAAACGATGAGACCGATATATCTATACTTGACAAAAAGCCTCGGAACCCTGCATACTGAGAATACCTTGCTCTTCCTGTGGAAGCCATGGGAAAGAGCCAACACTAGCATTTTAAAATGCTCTTTAAAAGTGGCCAAATGACTGCTTCTCATGGGCTTTGGCCTAGCAATAGACAAGCATATGTATTCTTATTTGCCCAAGATTTTTCTATTTGACTCTAAAATTTGACGGTAGATTTGAAGCATTGGAGCTCAGGTTTTACCCCCAAAAAAGTGGTCAAGTCCACTTTCAATAAGCATTTTAAAATGCTTACTGAAAGTGGCCAAATGACCACTTTTTAGGGAGTCTTGTCCTAGCACCAGACAAGCATATTTATTATTGTTTGTCCAAATTTTATATGTTGATTCCAAAATTAGAGAGCAAATTGTAGCACTCTATAGACCCCCCAAAAAGTGGTCATTTGGACACTTTCACTTTCACTTTCATTTGGGCCCAAAATGCTTAGTGAAAGTGGCCAAATGACCACTTTTCAAGGGTCCCGACGTGGGCTCAGGACTTGCAAATGAGTCTCGATTTTATTCCAGTTTTTGAGGGCTTTGAAAAAAAGAAGTTGCATTCATTCAATTCTCTCTTCTTAATATTCAAGTTTGGTGTCAAAATGTATTAAAATTTTAAGGCATACTTTTTCTAATGGACCCAAGGCCCCCCCAAGGCCATACCCCCTACTCAATAACATAAAACATTAACTCTTGCATGAGCAATCCTTCTACTTTGCTATCCTCAAGTCATGCCTTTTGCCTTAAATACCTTTATGCATCTTTCCACACTCAAAAATCCATAAACTATGCATAGTCCTTGCATAAAGTTACTTTATCCACTACGTGCATGGTTAGATGCAAGCGGAGCTCCATAATACTTGTGATCCATCCAATGAATCCTAGATCTAGTCCTTGCATAAAGTAACTTTATCCACTACGTGCACATTAGATGCAAGTGCATCTCCATAATACTTGTGATGCATCCAATGAATCCTAGATCTTTTAAAAACTGTAGTAGCTCAACATGTATAATTGATTGAGAATGGTTTGTTACAATATAGAGAAAAAATTCAAAAGAAAATTCAAGTGCAATGAAAGCAATTATTTGATATGGTATGAAAACAAGTATTTTTTCAAAAACCATTGTATGCAATCACCATCCATTGGTGAGATTAGTGTGAAGCTTTTATGGAAGGAATATTTAATAATTTGACTTGCAGTTTTGGGATAATCAAAGCAAGAAAGGAAGCAACGGTTTCTTGAAATCCTTTGTGGAGGATTCTCAAAGTTGTTCGATGGCTATTATCCAGTGCTACAACTGCATTGGCTACCTTGCTGGCACTTCTTCATCAAGTTTCTTTCCATCTGCTTCCACTATGACAATAAATATGCTCGCAAAAGGGTATATAGCTATGCCAAATTTTTTAAAGGATTGTGTCTAAAGGAAGAACGAATAGAACATTACTTTGGATTCCTAGCTTCAGGGCTAACTCATAAGCCCTTGAAAGAATAGTAATTTGCTCTCATCATTTGAGTTCGGAATGAATATCAACTTCAATTGATCTTTCTTCTCTACGACACCACTCAAGCAGGACGCCAAGGTGGCAATCCCAATTCCAAGGTGGTGAGAGTAAGAGAAATTATCGGTGGTAGATATGTTAGTCCAACATCGCTCCTCCTCCCTCCTCGCTCACTTGAAATACTACTTCTAGACACTCCAATCGCTCTCCTCACATCGATATGCCTTGTATCCCTACGTAAAACTAGTTTGCATGGCCTTTGTAAAAATTCAACGTGCTTGCAATTTGAAAAAGTTTTGCATTTTGTCCACATGTCAAATGATTTTGTAATAAGGGATTGAAAAAATAGCATAATAAAGTTTCACAAAAATGATCTAGATAACAACAAGACTATGAAACATATAAGTTGTAGCTATACGAGCAAACTATGAAAAGCTAAAAATTATCATAATCCTAGAACATTAGTATATCAATACTTTTTCTTCAGCTTTAAATGTAATGAATCAAATATATATATCTACACTACATCATACATGCATGCATGTATGTATGTACACACTCACACACTTCCTATTCATTTTTCCTTTACATTTACTTTATTTTTTTCCCCCTTCCACCCCCCCTACCCCCCTTTTTATCATTAATGTTCCCCTTAACTTCTATCATTTATTCCCCGTAAATTCGCCTCATCCCCTTTTAAAATTTATTAATTAAAAATTTCCTCTTTTTTCTCCTAATTTTCTTGTATCCGTTCTCCCTAATTTTCCATTTTATTAAATCTTTTCTAATTTACACTTACTCTCCCATTTCCCCCCTTTTTTTATTAGTTCCACTATTCTAATATCTAAATCTAAAGTTAAATTAAACTCCTAAAGTTTTCCCTTAATTTATCTCTTTTAAGCCCTTAAACCCAAAACAATCCCCCTTCTCTTTCCCTCCCCTTTTTCAAAAATCTTCCTAACTTCCAAACTCTCTGGGTTTTTTTTTAAATAATAATTTTTTCTTTTCTTAGATCTCCTTGCCCTTCTGCGTATTTTATAAAACCTTTTTTACTACTTATTCCCTAATAGCTTCCTCTTGCCTATTGGAGTAAAGCTATCAATACAGCCGTACACATTCTCAGCAGGACCAAGACGAAGGCTGTCAAGGACAAGACTCGGCATTTTATGGTAAGAAGCCCTCTATCACTCATCTTTGCATTTTTGGTTCTAACGCATGGGTGCATGTGCACAAGGAAGACAGGACCAAGCTTGATTCCTGGAGCAGAAAATGTATCTTTGTTGGGTATAGCGAAGAATCCAAGGCCTATCGACTCTTCGACCTTGTAAAGAAGCAGATCTTTATCAGTCGGGATGTTGTCTTCGAGGAAAAGGAACCTGAACCCTAGGAGGAGCCTCAGATTAAGGAGGAGGAGATTATTCAAGCCCCAAACCCACCCTGCCCCAGGTTCACCATCCAAGAGGTGGCAAAATCAAAAGCTGATGTTTCACAAGATACTGAGGAAGAGCAAGATGTTCCAGAAGCAGTTCCAGTTCCTCCTCCCACTGAGAAGTAGAAAAGGTTGCCCCAATGGTACCTAAGGACATTGGAAGAGTCTCGGGTCATCGAATTACCTGAGAGTAGCAGTTCCGGATTGCGTCGATCTCAACGTCTTCAAAAGACCCCATCCATGAATTTTGCATTGGTGGCTCAGCTTGATGAGCCAAGGACCTTCAAGGAGGCGAAGGACAATCCAGAATGGCAAGCTGCCATGCAGGCAAAGATGGATGCTATCCTGAAGAACAATACCTGGGACTTAGTGGCCAGGCCCCCGTGACAGAAAGTTATCAGCACTAAGTGGGTACACAAACTTAAATATAAATCAGATGGCAGCTTGGATAAGTATAAAGCAAGGTTAGTGGTCAAAGTCCCAAACCCCACCCCTAAATAACTGCTTTTTTTCCCTAGTTCTCTTTTATCTAAACTACTCCTAAGAAAACCCGACTCCCTAGCAAAACCTGACCTACCCAACCATTGACTCTCCCTCGTTTCATGTTTGGGTTACCAACCTTTTTCCTAATTTCTAATTACCCCCGAATTATCTCATTTTTCTCACTATTTTTATTCCTAAAAAACTCCAACTTCGTCCTAGTTTTATCCTTATTTTTGCCCTTTTTTCCTTAACATTTTCTAAAATTCCCCCTTTTTTCAGTCTCGTCTTCCTTCCTCTTAATTTTTCATTTTTTCCTGTTTCCCCTAATTTTACTTTATTTCGTTTCAAGTTTTTATCTTCCTATTTCTCTCTAATTTTTTCCTAATTTTTTCTAAACTTTTCCTAATTATTCCCCTAGTTTTCCCTGTTTTATCCTCCCCAACTAAAAGGTGCTATTTCTCCCTACCTAATCACTGGCTACACTCATCTCCCTAAGTAACCCCCCGCAAACTACTTTCTCTCTAAAACGTTTTTTCACCGAACCTTTTTTAATTAAAAAAACCCCACACGTGCTCCCAACTTATGCCCTCCCTAACGCTCTGCTAGCTTGACTAAATCCTGACCATGATGCCCGACTGACCACGACTCTCTGCTAGCCCAACCCCCCTGACTAAGCAAGCTCCCCGCTATTTAATTGACCCTGCTCCCTTGTCTAACTCCCAGATCCCTTAAGACTTAGTGACCTACTGCTACTGGACCCCGGTTCCTCTTTGCATGTGTGTGTGTATGTATGCCATGTATATACACACAGACACACACACATGCATGCATGCACATGTGCACGTGCGTGCACACTTACACACACACACACACACACACATGAGCTTCTAGCTTTTAACTATTGTTGTCTTGGCAAACCATCTTTACTTGTTAAATAGAGTGACACATTAAAATTATCATAGGTTGTTGTCCACATGCTTTGATAGCAAACCACACGACATAAAACTTGTAGTTGTATTCAACTATGAGAATTCAAAGATTCACATGAACTTAGAACATCAAAATATTTATTATGTTTTTAATAAATGAAACTTGATATAGAAAGAAATAAACTCTAAAACATTTTAGCTTGTCAAGCGATTTTTATTCATGAATAGACAATATAAAGTTGCCATAAAGCTATTTTGAATGCCATAAAGAACTAAACGAGAAAGTTTTTATAAAAGTGGAGATTGTTACCAAAAATACAAAAGAACTCATTGGAGCTATACTAAATTATGATTTTATTTTCTTGATTGCGCAATGTGAAAAACAATTGACTACTACCTTTACTCAACCTATCATCATAAAATCATAATACCAAGCATAATGAACAAATCTATTCTGCTAAAATCACAAAAAGAAAATATGGGAAAAGGAATTTATTGCACAGACACACACAAACCTAATATATAACACAAGGTCACAAATTATAAATTGCAATTATGGAGCATGAGAGCATCTCGAATGTTGGAGGTAACACATATTAACACCAGTCCAAAAGACAATTAAGTAGACATTTCAAACAACATGCACATAAATTTAAAAGAGGGAATGATCACACATAAAAGTATAGAAGAAAGTTCATACTACATACAATAAGGTCAATATGCAAACAAAAAAAAAGTCCCAACAATGCACAAACATAGCAAAAATCGTGCATGCAATAAGATGATCTCCATAAATGGCAATTTGAAACACATGGCTTGATTAAAATTTTTAAAAATTACAAGTAAAAACTCACAAAAGCAGTCATCTCTTTGTTAGCACTACCTCCTAGGTGTTTAACACATATGAACTAAATCAGAATCAAAGATAGCTAAGGAGGACCTGATCACTTGACTTGGAGAATTGTAAAAAAAAACAAGAGTGCACGAGTGTGCGTGGGGCACTACCTCCTGGAGTAGTAGTAAAGCAAGGGCTTTTAGATGCAAGCTAAAAAGAAAAACGATTTTTTAAAAGGTAGTTAGGGAGAACGAGTCTCCATAAATGGCAATTTGAAACACACAATTTTTTTTTAAAAAAGAAAGGGCTAATGTTTTAAACTGTAACCACCCAACTAATCACTGACGAACCCTAGGGGATCCACTAATCTGGTCAAACTTGACCACCAAAAAAAAAAAAACCCTTTTCCCAACCCGAGGGCTTGGAGGGGAAAAAAATTAATAAGATGTGGCCTTGGCATCCATAAGCTAAATATTTGAACGCTTTGAAAATGGATAAGTACTAGGTGAATAGCGCGACTTGAGTTCAAGCTTCCTTCGGTTGCTAGAATGAGTAAGGAGATCGCCATTCGGCGCAGGATCTCAAATATGTGAGTTGAGGCGTGTTTCGTTAAGCAATAAAGTGAAATTTGCTCTATGATTAGTTTGATTAATCTCATGATGTCGGGAATTTTCGAAGGCATACTCTTGGTTTCCCTGGTGACACTCCTTTTTGGAAATAAGTGTTTGAAGCTTTCAAATGATTCGTTGGGTCAGTGAATGTCCCTGCATCCCAAAAAGTATAATAAATCACATGTCATTGTACGTCATAATTGAAAAGGGGTTCAGGGATTTAATCATAGGAAAGGAATAAGAATTGTTAAACTGATCGAGAAGAGGATATTCTTGGGAACCACCTTAGGGCAGCAGAAGATCGCTGTGACTTGCAGAGCAAGGAGATGCTCAACTAGAGTGCTGAAGACGGTACTTGGTACTTGGTGGCAGCCAGTAATTGCTGCAGGATGCCCAGAAGAAATGAAACTTGGCTAGAGAGAGATTACCAAAGGTTTCTGTATTTTCATAGAGTCCAAAGTGCCCAATAACGAACACAAGTGAAAAGAAGATCATATCCCTGCCTAACGGGGTGGACCCCAAATAACCAGAAGAGCTTGCTGAAGGAAACTGCCGGTAGAAGCTGCTGCAATAAGAATAAGAAGCTGTGGCTATGGCTAGGAATGAGTTAGGGTGGAAAGTGCTGACTTTGAGACTAGATAGAGGGTTTTGATGGAAATGGCCACATGCATGATTAAGGGAAAAGATTACCACAGATTTTGGATGGAGGTGATAATGTGTGCAACACACATTTTCAACAGATGCCCAACCAAGGCCTTTAAAACCATTACTCACTTCGAGGCTTCGTATAACAGAAAGCCCAAGGTTGACTACCTCAGGGTGTTTGGCTGCACAGCCTATGCAGATATGCCTAGTCACTAAGCCAGATGACAAGGCCATTAAATGCATTTTTGTTGGCTACAATAGTGAGAGCAAAGCTTACCGTCTCCACAATCCTTAGAGTAGAAGGATTTTGCAATGCCAGAAGAGATGGGCCATGGACTCTCTTGGGACCATATATTTGTGACAGGTAGCAGGAGCAATATGTTGACGTGCCAAGATCTTGCCATATGGAAGAATACGAAGCATAACCCACCACAAGAAAACCTGTGGATGAAGAGGGAGTGTGCAAGCCCAAAGTTGTTGCAATCTTTTTCGCCACCATGATGCATTACATGTCAAAGACCAGATGTGATTTGCATAGGTTGAAATCCAAGGGGGCAGAATACAGCCAGAATCATATGAAAGAAGAGCCCAGTGTTTGAGACGATGTGTGCTCAAGATAGGGTACTGATGTCATGGAGCATCTATGACAGTATATGCCAAAGGGCTGTCCCAAGCCAAATTGTCTGACTGCAGCAGGAAAAGACAGCACAGCACTTGCTTCATCAAGCACATTTGCCACAGCAAGGATCCCTTTACACCAAAGAAATTACCAGCATTTGGGCTCCTGCATTGCCAAAAGATGTGCAAACACCAAAGAAAATACGAGCATCTGGGCTCTTGCATTGCCAAAGGATGTGCAACTAATGTATTCTCTTTGCACGGAAAGAGTTACCATCAAGAGCATCCCGACCATGCCATTCCTATTAGAAAGCGTGCAGGTCACCAAAGGGCATCCCTTAACGTTGCCATCAATATGGCCAAGAAGAAAATCCCAGTGAGTTGGCCACTAGTGGCCGAATCACCTTGCATAAACTCGAGCACCGTTCACCCTTTGTGAGCCAGGATGTGTAAATGCATATTAAGAATATTTAGTCCCCCACGTGTACTTGGCGAGAGGAGGTGCTCTAAGGAAAGTAACCTCAAGCCTTTACCACCATGCTGAGACCGCTAGAAAGCCTCCAAGATAGTAGACATGAAGAAAGTGATATCTTGTCTAGCAAACATCAAAACCAAGATTAACTGTACTATACGGAATTGGACATGGAAGGGTGAAGTGGCTAACTTCCAATATTCCAACTTTTTAAGCTTGTGGTGAGGACCCAATCCGTTTGCAGACGAAGAGTAGCTTTCCATTCCAAAGGATAACTGAGATGACGTACGAGCTGCACAGATGAAACAATCTCCCTACGCCATAGAATGTTATGCCATGGACCTAGGTAATACCTTCTTGGGGGCGGGGGGGAGAGAGAGAGAGAGAGAGGTAGAAGCTTAGATTTTGAAAGTCTATCTCCAGTTGCCAAACCATACAATGATAAAGCACGCATGACGTGGGAAAGATCCTTCTCTTTGTTCTTGAGAATGAAGAAAGAGTCATCGGCATATACTTGTGCAATCATTGACCTCCCTTCATGCTTCTCTAGTCCATGCAAGCGACCTTAGCAACAAGATGATCTATGTAAAGAAGCATTGGATGAGTAGCTATTGCATATAATAATGCATTGAGAGGGGATCCTTGACGTACAAACGACGGGGAGTCCAATCCTTGGTTAGACCTCGAGAGAATACTTGATACAACCAGTAAATGATATGGTGCATCTTTTTCCCAAACCCCAATAATTGCATAGTCTATAAGATGAAATCCCATTGTAGTGTCAAAAGCTTTTGCAATATCCACTTGTAACAAGAGAACATCTTGTTGAGTGTATTTTGCTATCCCAACATAGGCACTAGCAATATTATCTGTAATATGTCTATGGGGAATGAACCCATGCTGAGTAGGATGTAGCCTATCATGTAGGAAACCTTTGATTCTGCCTTCTCAGCAACAAGCTTCTAAATGACTAGCATAAGTGTAATGAGCCTCTAGTCAATAAAATATTCACACAAGTTTTCTTAGGAGATAATTTGACCAACCATTTTTTCCAACTAGTTGGCTTGCTAGGTGAAAGGACATCCCAATACTTGAGAACATCCCAAGGACATCCCAAGGACAGCCTGGAGACTTTTATTTGCCACAAGAACGTATTGCATCGCTCAACTCCCTCTCTTTGAAAGGTGCCTTATTCTGTATGGCCTATTCATGGGACATAATTGGACACGCATGGCAGAGAATCTTTGGTCGTGCCGATAGTATATCTTGTGCTGGGAAAGTAACATGCCCAAACTGTTTGGCATAGTGGCTCACGCAAGCCTAGGCTAATTGTGCCAATGAGGTGGTCAGGTTACCATCAACATCTTTAACCCCGGCATATGCTTTCACAATATCTTTTATGGTGCGGGCTTTTGCAAAATTCCTTAGATGAGCAGCCCTTATTTCAAAAGCCTCGTTGCCTAGCCTTGGTTGTTGGCAGCCAATCAAAGGTTGCCACATGTCACAAGATGCACTGACTGCGAGGGTTTCCAATCCTTGGCCTCCTAGCCAGGCAAGGTCTACGCACCTCCCAAAAACGATATTGGGAGGGATGTGAGGAGGGAATGAAATATTATATCCAAGGATCACCAAAGTCCACATATGCTTGTGGGATTAATTCCCTTGCAAATACACGTGTCAAGCGTGAGTCCCTTCTACGAATAAACCATGCTCCACACCAAACGAGGGGTGAAGACCACCAGCTCCAACACGGGGACAAAGTCCGAAGTGCAATTCTAAAGGCAACCCCATGACCGAATCAAGGCGGGAGCCAACCAAACCAAGGCTATGTGAGACAAACCACATGGGGAAAAGCCGCCCCAAAGTCCACGTTAACCAACAAAGACCCACCTAGCACGGGTAGCTTGCTACCAAAGTCTACGAGGAATCACCAGGTGAGAACAATCGGGAAGCCGCCGTCGTCACACAATGCAAAAAAGTTACAAATAGTCTGCCGCCACACAGTCTCTGCCGTCGCCACGTGCCACGCTTGATGGAGAGGAGGTCTTATCGGAGAGCAACAAAGAAAGGGAGAACACCGAAATTGTGGGTGCTAACTTACCCAGAGCAAGGTAAGCTCTTATTATGTATGTATGGTACAAAGGGGTATATACTAGGCCATTGACCTTTACCCCAACAACCTCCCACTTAAAGGCCAATGCGCCTTTAAGGGAGAAGATGGGCATTCTAATGTCATCCGACACCCATCAATACTCTGCAATGTGTGCAAACCGCTCCGAGGAAAGACTCTTTGTAAGAAGATCTGCAGGGTTCTCATCTGTGTGAACCTTGACAAGCTGGATGCGCTTGTCCTCAATCACCTCTCTGATGAAGTGATACTTCACATCAATATGCTTTGTCTTCGCATGGAAGACAGGATTCCGTGCCAACTGGATGGCACTCTGACTATCACAGTACAAAACTGCAATGCTCATGTCTCCAATCCAAGGGTCTCATTCAAATTTATGGTAGAGCACTCCCAGCCATTAGATCAATTGGTAGATCCAAGGGAGGGGGGGATGAGGGGAAAGTGTGCTTCAATCTGGTCCATGGATCAAGGGGTAGATCCAAGGGAGACCAGATTAATGGCTAATAGGATTTAGGACAATGGGTTCCAAACCATGGGTGAGAGGTCTCCCCAACCATAAATGCTCAACATGTCCTTTTGTACAATACAACATACTAGTGTCCCACACAAAGAAGCCTTCTCATTGGTAACCTCAAATCCCTCTCTAATCCCTTGAAATTCTGCATATAGATGTTCTCATGAAGATCTCCATGTAGAAAAGCTGTTTTTACATCCATTTGGACAAGCTCCATGTCCTCTCTGGCAACCAATGCAAGCACTATACGAAGGGTAGTCATCTTCACCACTAGGGAAAAGATCTCATCAAAGTCAATACCCTTCTCCTGCTTAAAACCCTTGGCTACCAACCTTGCCTTATACTTAGGCAATGCATCTGCTGGAGACATCTTCAGCCTGTAAACCCATATGCATGGCAATGCATGCTTTCCCTTGGGCAAATAAGCCAAATCCCAAGTAGCATTCTTCATCAAAGAATCCATCTCTGACTGCATAGCCTTCTCCCACTTATGCTTGTCATTCCTAGACATAGCATCCTCAAAGCATGAAGGCTCACTGTCAACAATGGCATTCACTTCCTCTATATTGGCCAGGCTAGAGAGGCAATGCTTCCGCTCGCACTTTCAAGATTCACGTACCAAGGGATTGCTTTTTGACTCCTTAGCTCACCCAGCGGGGATGCACGGCAGCCCTTGTTGGGGGCCAGACTTGTCGGATACAGAGTGGGCCCGTGTGGAGCGGCTACAGGTTCTCATGTTATCACGAATGATTCGTGGTAAGTCATCTGTTCCTCACCAGAGCATTCAGGCTGAGTTTGGGTCACCCCCTTTATAGCTAGATGCTGCATTTCAGGTCATCACATATCTGTATCGAGTTAGGGAATATGGGGATTATACCTCGGGGCGTAGCAGGCTACCATGGATAGCTCTATCCTCTTCTATGGCACTCGCAGCAGGAGGAGATCAGAGGTGCTGGTATGCATGTACAGAGAGATGGTTTGAGCGACTGGGGCTCCACATGGATAGACTACCTCCCTTCCAGTATAACATGGATGCTCTGTTCTCTCCCCTCTTATCACACGAGGTCAACCGGGTTATCCATGAGGATCTACTACAGCTACACACTTTTTGGACCTAGTTGGAACCGAGTGAACTCCCAGTGAAGCTTAGCTTCTACAGAGATCACTTCTTACATATCACAGCGGAGGGTTTCATTGACCCACTAGGATACACACAGATTCACCCACCCCACTCGCTGAGGATCTCTCTTGGGCAGTTCCGGGTCTCTTCACACATACTTCGCATCGAGAGCGGCAGAGTAGAGCGACTACCCAGGGAGCGGCACATATGCACACTGTGTGACATATAGGAGGTTGAGATTAAGGAGCATTTTATCTTTAGGTGTCCTATGTACTATGAGATCCGAGGACATTTCCACTGCCTCTTTAGGAATAGTTATGGGATTTTAGCCCGTTTCCTCTCCTACCCAGATCAGCGGTGTTTGGCAGGTTTCATTCATGAGGCACTTAGACACCGTGAGAGGATACTCCGAGCACGGAGACAGGAGCAGACTTCTTCCTCGGTTGATCCCTCTCAGAGCTCTATCATGGAGTTTTTTCAGCTAGATCACATGGACCCCAACGAGACGAGGCCTCGACATGACCGTGACCCGGAGCCCGTGACCCGATAGCTCAGACAGAGGGTTGACACACAGATCACACTTGGAGACATCCCCTCCTTGTTTAGAGTCGGAGCCCGACCGGCGGGGGTCACAATAGCCCTGGTTAGACGCAGAGCTACGACCAGGAGACGTGCCAGGACTGCACCTCTGAGTGGCCGACAGCACTCTATTATCAGCTTCATGCCTCCATTGCCTCATCCATCTAGATATCTTGCTGTTGCTGGGGATGATGATGATATTGATGATGATGTTGAGATTGATATATAGTCGACCATCGACATGACTATGTTGTACTTAGGACTTAGTACTACCATTCTGCATTTTTGCATTTTTTGCATTTTGCATTTTGCATTGGTATGGATGCTCGTTTAGTAGCCCCACTACCACAGCTCGTTGTATCAAGATTTTCACAGTCTCATAGACCCATTGGTCTTCCGAAGACTTTAATAAACTTTCTTTCTTTCTTTCTTTCTTTCTTCTTGGGCTGCACATTAGCTTTGCCTTAGCCTTTATCGTTATTTCATTTGTAGCAATCTTTTTTGAAATGGCCTTTCTTCCCACAATAGAAGCTTTCCAAATCCTTTTTGGCATGGGATTTTCCTCTAGATTTGCTTCTAGACTTGCTTGTATTTCTGTCGTGGTATTTCCCCCTGGAATATGACCTCCCTCTCACATTGAGAGCACTTGAACTTTTAGTTCCAGCATTGTTCTTTCTATTTACCTCCTTAGTGAGAAGGCTACTCTCAACATCACTACTTGTCAAGCCTCCTGCACGGGCTGAATTGCTTATAGGCTTTGCGTTTTATAGGCTTTACTTGCTTCTTCCGGACTAGAACATTGTATTCCAATAGGAGAAGTTTGTGCCATGCAACTTCTCAATGTTAAACAATGCATTCTCTAATGCCGAAGCCATCACAATGGATGATAGAACAATCAGGATACACTGCACCAATGTACCAAACTCAAGTCCAAAAAATATCAATTGCAATGACAACAGCCACAGTATCACTGTCACAAATACATGTTCTGCTGTAAGTGACCTCAGGGCATCCCAAAACTAGCCAATAGCTTTTGCACGGTAGCTCCGATGCAAAAAGTGTAAACAGAAGAAATGTAGCTTGTAGAAAACTCTACAACTTCTCAGTTTACAGCAAGTCCAAAATCCTTACAGATTTCCTTATATCTGCTGTTGGAAACCACCACCTGCAAACTTTTACTGCTGTAATAACAGTCTGCAACAGTTTTGGCCTGTTTTGAACTATCAATATCTTCCCAACCGTAACTCGGTTGCCTTTGCTGTAAACACCAAAGTTGTAGATAACCAATAGATCTACAAACTTCTAGTTTACTGCAATTTTTTGATATTCACTGTTGAAAGCAGCCCCCTGCTCACTTTTTCTAGCTGCTGTCATAAACTGTCAAAACTGTAAATCATGGGCATACCGGGCATCATAACTTTTTCTCTAAATCTCGAATTGAAATGCTTTAAAAAACAAGATTGTAGATTGTCCAAAAAACTAAAACTTCTTATGGATTATCTGATATTCACTTCTGAAAACAGCCACTTGCTCACTTTTTACTGCTGTCACAAGACTGCAAACTGCCAATCACCAACTTTTCTTGAAGCATTTGAGGCATAAACTACAATGAAATAGCCCAACAATTTTGAAAATTGTTGTCCAAAAAATTCCGTTAGTGGGAAGAGTATTGCCCTCACAAAAAATAATCCCTTCCTGGGATACAAGACAGCTTCAGAAAAACACTGCTCACTTATGCTCACTTTCTCAGCTAAACAAAGGCTCAAAATGCATCAATTGTAAGCAATCACTTTCAGCTAACCTTTGGCTTGATATGCATCAACTTGAAGGTATAAACCCAACTGAAATCTGAATGTACCAGCCGCCTTTGATCAATTGGAGCGCTACAAGCAAAAGACGTTTTTGCTTTCGGGCCCCAAAAAAGCAACTTCCAGTGGTTGGAATTACAGAGCAGCAGGTCGTTTTTGACCATAGATGGATAATATTCCTTCTCCCCTGCTCAAACAAGGCAATAGACTGCTGGAACAGTCGAGGCAACTTGATATGTATGGCTGAAACAATAAGAACGAGCTAGTATATGTCAAAATACAGCTCCCAGGGGCAGCCCACGGGAAGCAGGAGACTCCACGTAACAAGTTCGGGCTCTTGGCTGATACCAGTTGATGGAGAGGAGGTCTTATCGGAGAGCAACAAAGAAAGAGGGAGAACACCGAAATTGTGGGTGCTAACTCACCCAGATCAAGGTAAGCTCTTATTATGTATGTATGGTACAAAGGGATATATACTAGGCAATTGGCCTTTATCCCAACAACGCCCACAATTAGTCATGCAGTCTACATAATCTTTACTGCTTTGATACCATGTTGGTAGCCAATCAAAGGCTCCCACATGTCACAGGATGGACTGAGTGCGGTGGGTGCCAATCGCCTGCCTCCTAGCCATGCAAGGCCTCCTCACCTCCCCAAAAGGATCCTGGGAGGGATTTGAGGAGGGTCTTCAAATGAGGCATTATATCCAAGGATCACCAAAGTCCACATATGCTTATGGGATTACTTTCTTTGTAAATACACGTGTCACAAGTGCAAGTCCCCCTTGCGAATAAACCATGCTCCACACCAAATGAGAGGTGAAGGCCACCAGCTCCAACACTTGGACAAACACCGAAGTGTAGTTGATCAAACCAATGGCTGAATCAAGGTGCGGGGCCAACCAAACCAAGGCTATGTGAGACAAACTACACGAAGGGCAAAGCTGCCCTAAAGTTCACGTTAACCAACAAAGACCAGCCTAGCACGGGAGTCACCAGGTGAGAGCAATCAAGAAGTTGCCGCAGTCACATAGTCCCCCGCCTCTGGCCACACAAGCCTCACCTCCCAACAAAATCTATGGAGGGATGCGAGGAGGGTCTTCAAATGAGGCATTATATCCAAGGATCACCAAAGTCCACATATGCTTATGGGATTAATTTCTTTGCAAATACATCAACAAGCGCAAGTCCCCCCTGCGAATAAACCATGCTCCCCACCAAACAAGGGGTGAAGGCCACCTGCTCCAACACGTGGACAAACACTGAAGTGCAATTGATGAAACCAAAAGCAACCCCATGACCGAATCAAGGCAGGGACCAACCAAACCAGGGCTATGTGAGACAAACCACATGGGGTAAAGCTGCCCCAAAGTCCAATTAACCAACAAAGATCAGCCTGGCACTGGGTAGCCTGTTGTAGAAGTCCACGGGGGTCTCCAAGTGAGAGCAATCAAGAAGCCGCTGCTGTCACACAGTGCAGTAAAGTCTCAAACAGTCTGCCGCTAGGAATAGTCTCTACCTTCGCCACGTGCCACACCCACGATAGCCGCGCCCACAGTCCGTCTTGCAGTCTGCAGAATCTTTTCAGCTTTGATACTATGTTGGTAGCCAATCAAAGGCTGCCACATGTCGCAAGCTGCACCAGTGCGGCGGATCCCAATCTCCCGCCTCCTAGCCATGGAAGGCCTCAAAAAGATCCCGTGAGGGATGTGAGGAGGGTCTTCAAATGAGGCATTATATCCAAGGATCACCAAAGTCCACATATGCTTATGGGATTAATTCCTTTGCAAATACACGTGTCACAAGCACGAGTCTCCCCTGTGAATAAACTGTGCTTCACACCAAAATGAGGGGTGAAGGCCACCACCTCCAACATGGTTTCCCATTTTTCAAATTTCTAGTTATCATTATATTTTAAAAGATGCCTAGCCTGACATAGACAGGCACCTTAGTAGGATATTAATCTTGTAAGTAACTACAATCTATCGAAACCTGACAGTTGTTTTTAGCCTTGGCAACATCCTTCCTAAGATGGTGCATGTAGTACTTCCCATATTCACGGATTACGTACTGCATGCGAGTGATAAATGCAGTCCATGCATATTCAACATTTATGAGACTTTGTGTCCAAAGAGGTGCAATGGCATTGGAGACCATGTCCTTGTATGCCTCATGCTGCAATTAAGTGTTATTCACAATAAGAGGCCTTTGATTGGGCAGCCTGTCATTTTGCATCTCATACAAAGACAGCTTTAATTAAAGCGGAGAATTATTCGAGTGTGGATATGCATAGTCGACCCAAAAGTGGCAAGTAAATGCATCATATTGGTGGATATTAACCACATACCAACGATCCAAGTGAGCTCGATAGGCTGACTGCGCATTGTGCTGGAATGTGTAACCAGGCATCAAAGCTCGTACTTTTTTCCATAGGTCAGCAAGTCTCAGCTGAAGTAGTAGGTGAGTCCAACGCTCACGCTCAGAAACCAGCATATGCATATTACTTAAGGTATTATCCCCTTGATGTAGAGCATTATTTCACAAATAAAAGCATGGTGTCTCCAAGGATATTGCCTCATGGCCTGCCATATCAATGCTGTGAATTGCGAAGATTGTGGAGCATATACCAAGGAAAACTAAAAAATCCCCCCTTCTACAAGACATTGCACCATCTACCTTCTCGATTATTAAAAGCCACAATAGGCTGAAGTGCATGTTTCACAAGAACTACCGCACTAGAGAAAGAACGCTCTTCCGCATAATATTATCATATCCTACAAAGTGCCCCGTCCGGCCTGCATATGCATGCTGTTAATGCTTTTGTAGAGTCACTATGTTCGGCTGGAATTTACCCATACCAGTCTCCATTTTCGTAAGTCACATAAGCCTTGCACATTATAAGTCAAGCATTTTATTTGTTCCAGCATATTTACAGATATGTGCGGGTTATATCTCTTCCAGAAAAGGCATTCAAGACTGCATGTCCACCTTAGGGTCCAAGATATGATCTTGATGTGGCATCGCATCATGCTGATTGGGCAACATAAGAGCCACATCATCTTCCGGGAATAAAATACGACGCTCAGTCACTGCAGCCCAAGTAATGCCTATGCCAGAGTTCTCGGCAGGAGTATGCCCATTAGAGGAAGCACCAGTTCAAGTGTGAGGTCGAAGGTTTTCCTAACCATAGCTGATTTTTCGGGGATTGCCAGCCATCATTGGCAACTTTTTCCTTGGCTTTTATTGAGTAGCAGAAGGCATCAAGCCATTAATATTACCAGCAGGAATGATTTTGCCTTTTCCTTTGTCTTGGACAGCGGGGGTTGGTTTCACTGATGTAGGAAGTGTTTCAGGGGCATCTTATGGAGCCATGTGCCAAAATTTACAGCATTCAAAACAAGCCCCAGCATTTGAGCTTGTAAAAGGCACTACCCATCGCAAAATTGTTGACGGTGATGGAATATAATTTTGGCGTAGGGATATCCGTATCCCACAAAATGCAAAAACAATTGGAATTCCCATGTTACCGGGGTGGACACGCCACGTTGCCCAAAGAAGCTGCAATTTTTGGCAACAAGCACTGGGGAAAGTCCATGAGGCATGGATGCCTAATCAGCGAAGGGTAGTCTCGTGTGGGAGACAATTCCAAGACATGTACTGTCTGCCGCTATATTATAGAGGAGAGTGCTCCACTAGCATATGATTATACCTTTCTTATGCCAAAATGACCTTAAAATAATCACTTGGCTGCATAGTACACTTTCACAACCCCAAAATCCTTGTCAACTAGTTTCCAACATCTGTTGCAACAGGCATGTGGCTTGGAAAGAAATTAATCACAGCATTATTTGCATTTAGGTGAAAGGGGTCAACAGTTTCATCTACCCTCAACTGATATGCCCATAGAAGGAGTAGGCTCGTTGCAACCCTTCCTGGTATCCTGAAATCCCTCATGCATGACCTCAAAAACCAGCTGGGCTTCATCTGAGGCTTGAACCGGGCCATCTGGACCCACAACCAACTTTTGCTTCTTATTCTGAGACGATTTGTCCCTGCTGTAAGTCTAATCTATTGAAAGTGCAGCTATCTTTATTCACAGCACCACTCAGAACTACCTCTCTAGAACACTACCAACCACTCCAACTGCGAGCTAGAAAGAAGCAAAGCCTATGGACAGCAAAAGAAACCAAGCAGCCAGCAAAGGAAAGAGCTCTATCAAGACACAAAATTTACAGATGCAAAAGTGGCTGTAAGAAAGAGGGCAGAACAGCATGATGGAGGGCGGGGAAGCACACAGCAAATCGATGTGTCCAAGAAGGGCACACAGCAGAGTTCTCTCTGACAGGGAACACCCTAGAGGGTGTTTGCGGAGCAGGAGAGCACTCCAGGAAGGTTGTGGGAGCAAGGAGCAGTCCAGAGGGGTCTCACAAGAACTTTTTCACAGCCGCGAGGCTCCCGGGGAGGTCATACAGCAGTAAATGAAACTCACAGCAGGAGCAGGATAGGCAGGGCAGCGATGTTACAGCGGCAAGGTCCCAAAGGTGGACGCACACGGGAGGAGAGAACCCCAGGGCGGTTGCACAGTAGGCGGGGAGCAGCCCTAGGTGTGCCTGCACAGAAATCGTCTTAGCTCAACTCTCCCCCTCACAAACACACACACACACACACACACACACACACACACTATAGATCACTCTCTCTCTATATATATGTGTGTGTGTGTGTGCGCATGCGTGTGTAAGTAGATATCTATATATATGTCTCTCTCTCTCTCTACACACACACATAAACACGTTTTTAATATTTTGTGCAAGAAGCAATATATACATTCATAGCTTTCTCAAAACGAGACAGCTACTACTCAAAGCTAAAAGCAGTAGTAAAAGACTTTTAATTGGGCCAAAGAAAGATCTCCAAGAGAATGTGCATCTTGGAGAGATTGATGCAAGGAAGAGATGACAAATACTGAGAGTGCTCGTACAGTCGAATGTTAAGAGCATGATATAATGACCACACAGCCCAATAACGGCACCAACAGAAGAATTGATGATAATCTGGCCTACATGCATATCTGCCAAATAACCAAAACTGCTTGCCAAAGGACATATATGCCAAACAGTATTTGCTCTGTCAGAAATCCAAGGCGGAAGTAATAACACTTTATACAGAGATGACAGTGTGATATGTGAGAGCTTCAAGGACGGGCTGAAGAGGAAGAAGAGTGTAAAATCCAATCCTCAAGCCTATTTTGAAGTTCCAAACGAGGTACCGGCAAGAACGGTTGAAGCATTGCTGAAATCCTATGCCATAAAGGACGATAATGAGCTCCCAAACCGTATTTGCTAGCAGCCATAGAAAAGGATAAAAGTGTGCCATCATCCTGAAGTACATCCGCCACAGATGAAATGCCTTTGAAGGAGAGAAAATAAGAACGTCTGGGTTCTTGTATGGCCAAAGAAGGGTGGAATACTTTAGATCAATAAATATTCTCAGACCTCAAAGAATTTCCCGACAGAGAATCTTGGCCATGCCATTCCAAGTGGGACAAAATATGTTTCCAATCAAGAAGCAGACAAGAGACAAAAGGGCAGTCTCTGATCTTGCCTTGGATAGAGCCAAATAGGAAATCCCATTGAGTAGGCTGCCAATGCCCAAAGGCAGAAGTATGAATATGTAATAAGAGAGAGCGGATCATGAAAGCCCAAGGCTGATCTCCTTGCATAAACTGCAACATCATTTTCCCTCTGTGTGTTAAACACAATCTACTATTTCCTACTGCAGATTACGGGAGCAGCACCGGAGTTAATCCACCCAGCCAACCTTGCTGAAGCTTTCAAGCAGACAGAGAATTCCAAATTAAACATACGTGAAAATCCACCTTTTCTTCTCTCTCTAGCTTTAACAACCCCATCTTCCTAGATGGATCTAGATGCTACATTTGATCATCATAGGGCCTTCCTAATGCAACATTTCACCCTTCTCTTGGGATGCATTAAAATCGTTTGCCCCTAGGCACATTCCTTGCATTATACCCTTAGCCTTAGATCGACCTAGTCTGGTGCTATCAACTCTCACCTAGGACCTTGACATTAATTCCCTCCTGATCATTTACATGAAGCGCAAACAAATAATTACAAACATAGATCCTTTAAGGGAAATGTCGAGTGATTCTTCCGAGGTCATGCTACCTCGGCTAGAGCGTAACATTCCTTCCCTCTTCAGACATCAGCGTCCTCGATGATAAAATCTGGGAACACTCTCTGCAACTGGTATACGGATTCCCAGGTAGCTTTGGATAGAGGCTGACCATGCCATGCAACCAACACCGTGGCTATCTTCCGATTTCGTATTTGCATTGTTCCTCGGTCCAGGATTCTTGTTGGTTTGCGCCTCGCAATATCCTCTATCTCCTGAAACAAAACCACACCTTCAATTAGTGAGTCACCTGTATGTAAAAATTTCTTTAAGCGCGAAACATGAAAAACCGGGTGCACCTTACATCCCTGTGGCAATTCTAATTTATAGGCTACCATGCCTATTCTCTTTAGAATTAACCACGGCCCACAGTATCGGGGTGATAACTTAGCACACTCTCCTGAAGTCAATGACTTCGAGTGCGAAGGAACTCTGAGAAAAACTTTGTCTCCTTCCTTAAATACTCTTATAGACTGGTTTTCATCCGCATACACCTTGGCTCTATCCATAGCCTGGCGGATATTAGCTCTCGCAAGTGCTAGCATCTCCCGCATGTGAACTACAAAGTTTGCGGCACTAGGCACTTTCTGAGGTACTCCAACTATAGTTGGATTTGCTGGTCTATAACCATAGTTCAGTTCAAAGGGACTAAACCCGGTAGAGGAATGTTTTCTATCATTGTAGGCAAACTCCAACAATGGCAATCACTTGTCCCATGTATGTTGCCTCAATGACACATATGCTCTCAACATATCCTCTAAAGTCTGGTTGACTCTCTCCGTCTGACCATCCGTCTCAGGATGATCCCCACTACTCATTCCCAACTCAGTCCTTAGGGTGTCAAATACCGCTGTCCAAAAATGACCGGTAAATCTGACATCTCTGTCTGACACTATAGATCTAGGCAATCCATGCAGACGAAATATATGTCTAATGAACAAATCCGCCACTTGCGGGGCACTAACAGACTCTCTAGTCGAAATGAAGTGAGCCATCTTGGTTAGACGATCAACCACCACAAGGATAGAATCATACCCTCCTTGTATTGTAGGCAGCCCTACAATAAAGTCCATGGAAATGCTCTCCCACTTAGTTAGTGGTATCTCCAAGGGCTGTAAAAGTCTGGGTGGCTTCACCCGCTCGGCCTTGCTTACCTGACACGAGAAACACCGTGTCACATATTCATGAATATGCTTTTTCATCTTTGGCCAAAACAAATCTCGCTTCACGAGATCATACGTCTTCTCGACTCCTGGATGTCCCGCACATGGGCTATCATGGCACTGTCGAATGACTCTCTGCCTGAGATCATTCTGACTAGGTACTACAACCTTGCCATTTCTTTTCAGCATACCATCCCTTATGGTATATCTTGCATAAGTTTGGCCTTTTCTGGATGCCTGGTCATCCTTTTCGTTTTCCCCGGGGTTTAACACATGAGCCTTAGGCCATAAGCTCTGGACAAACTCGTCCACCTTTCGAGTTTCTCTAATCTCGGTCATTAGAGCACTCTCTAATACCGTGAAACTCAGGTTGTGCATAATGCGAGACAACGCATCAGCAACCTTATTATCTTTTCCTCTTCGGTACCGAATCGTCAAATTAAACTCCTGCATGAGCTTTGCCCACCTAGCTTGGCGGCCCCTCAAGTCAGGTTGTTTACAAAAATGTTTCAGAGTATCATGATCCACATCCACATAAAACTCTGAACCATACAAATAATGCCTCCATGTTTTCAAAGCATGGATAACAGCATACAACTCCAATTCATGAGTTGGCCAATTCCTTTGAGAGGGAGAAAGCTTCTTGCTTTCAAAGGCTACTGGCCTTCCCTCTTGAAGGAGGACTGCTCCCACCGCAATGCCACTTGCATCGGTTTCCAGGAACAACGGTTTCTGGGGATCAACTATTTTTAACACCGGTCCTGTGACCACAGCTTGTTTTATGGTGTTAAAACTCTCTTGTTGATTCTGTTCCCATATAAAAGGTACTTTATCTGAGGTCAGATCAGTCAATGGCGATACTATTTCGGAATATCCTTTGATATGCCTTCTATAAAACTGGACAAACCCCAAGAATGATCGCAGCGCGGTTAGACTCTGAGGGATTGGCCAAGTTAGTATCGCAGCCACTTTCTTTGGATCCATTTCTACCCCTTGTGGAGTAATTATGAACCCTAAATATTCAAGCCTAACCATACACAGTATAGTTTTCTTTTTATTTACATAAAGACTGGCTTTCCTCAAAGTACTGAACACTACTCTTAAGTGTTCACGATGCTCAGTAATACTTTTATTGAATATCAGGACATCGTCAATAAAATGTACTACAAACTTTCCGATATATGGATGTAGTAAATCGTTCATAAGCATGACGAATGTCGTTGGAGCATTGGTAAGTCCGAAGGGCATTACCAAAAACTCATAATGTCCAAACCTGCTTCTGAAAGCGGTTTTATGCACATCCTCGGCTCTAATCCGGATCTGATGGTAGCCACACTTAAGATCTATCTTGCTGAAAATCACGGCTCCATGTAATGCATCTAGCAAATCATCAATCTGAGCCATCGGATACCTGTGCTTAACAGTGATATTATTCAATGCTCTGTAATCTATACAGAGGCGAAACGTATCATCCTTTTTCTTCTTTAATATCACTGGCGAAGCAAAAGGTGAGAAACTTGGTTGAATCTGCCCCAACTTGAGGTATTCTTTCAGTTGTCTACCCACCTCTGCCTCTTCAGTAAAACTCATTCTATAGGGAGGTCTATTTACAGGTTCTGCTCCCGGGATCAGTTCAATCTTATGCTGAACTTTCCGCTCTGGAGGTAACCCATAAGGTAGTTCATCCCTAAAACATTCAGAGAACTCCTCTGTTATAAGATTAGCCAGCTTGGCCATCTCACCACTTTGTGTAACATGAGTGCTAGCCGAAGAATCATCAACCGGCTCTACCGATGCTGTGTAAAGGAATAAAAACTCTTCTTGAGCTTTTTGGATTTCCATCACGGAAACCAACGGTCCCTGAAGTACATCTTTCTCACCTCGCAAGACATAAAGCACATCATCCATCTTGAATTGATATACGTGCTTTTTCCAATCAATGGCTGGATTCTTCTTAGAATGCCACGCCATACCCAGGGCTATATCTGCATGAGCAAGCTTGGTCATTTAAAAATCAAGCTTCTCAGCATAGTCCTGAATACGAAGTTCCAACTGGGTAACCCTTTGGTCCCATACTTCAGTTGAACTTCCATCTGTCATCTTGACTGTATACGCATAGTCAGATGGACTTGTCTTTAATTTCAGCCTCTTCACGAGCTTGGAGTTAATCACATTGTGAGTTGACGCCGAGTCAAACAACACAATGACATCATGATTAGCCACTTGCCCTTTCATTTTAATTAACTCCGTATCATTAAAGGCTGTATACCCCGTTGCTGCGGGTTTAGATAGGATGTTATCAGGTGCACTCGTCACTAGCTTAGCAATAGACACACATAACAAACAAGGTACTAACCTCTGAGAAGATCCGCTAGCTGAATCTGCATCTCTTCCGCTCTGGGACTTCCTTTCATCTCCACGTCGCATTCTGAGATCACCATCTCAGCCATCCGACGATCTTTGTTACGTGGACAATCCTTCCACTGATGAGGCTGAAGGCAACCAAAACATAAGCCTTCTCTCCTCGCTTTTTCCCTTTGTTCTGGGTTTAAGGGAGAATTAGACCAAGCCCGGGCTGCCATTGGGGTTACTTTCCTCTTCACTCCAATGGTGGTACGTGGTTTAGGAGTTTCAGCCGGTTTCGCCTGCTTGGCTTGACCACTCGGTTGAGAACCACTCCCTTTACTAATCCATTTCTTCTTAAACCCAGATTTCTTCGGATACCCATACTAGGTTCCGACCTGTGCAAACCCACTTGGCCTGTTGCCCTTGGCATCTTCATAGTTCAGGGCTATAGCTATTGCATCATCTAACGTGTTCGCGTACTTAGCCCGAACTTCCATTTTTATTCGATCATTCAATCCAAATATGAAATCTTTCACTTGGATTGATTGAGGCAGGGGTTCATCAACCTTCATCACACTCTCTTGAAACTTATCAGTGTATTCTGCCACCGATAAATTTCTCTGACGAAGGTTCCTATAATGATCCCAAGCTCGGGATGCTTCGTTAGGAGGTAAGAAGTGTTTCCTGAACTCTCTTTTAAACCCCTGCCAGGTAGTGGATGCTATACCATCTTTTTGTTGTTTAATCCACCACCGATCCGCTGCCTCACTAAACATGTGGGTGGCCTCACGGATCTTCTTGATGTCATTTCTGATTTCACAAATGGCGAACGCCTCGTCCCATTTGTGTAACCAGGTCTCAATGACATCGGAGCTACGGTCGTTCATCCGACCAGAATACTTTTCTGGCCTATAATTGGCAATATTTAGCACTTTAGCCTTCCTAGGCTCGACCGTATGGACACTAGACTCCGGTTCCATTGGAGCCTTTCCCTTCTCCTCTCGAGAAGGTCTGGCGGACATACTGTGTATCGCTCTCCTAAGTTCAGACTGCCCTGCATTGGCCTGTAACTGCTGCGCTAATAACTGTTGCAAGGCATCCTCAAGCAATGCAATCCTGCCAGATAAAGTATGAGCTACTGGGCGCGACACCTGCTGGGTCGGCCGGACTCCTGACTCACCAGGGTCCCTCTTGGAAGCTCCCTCTTCTGCTTCCATCCAGTCCAATGGGTGTTTTGTTTTGTTTTGTTTTAAAAAAAAAAAATAAATTTAAAACACCGCTAGAAAACTGTAATTACAAACTGACGCAATTCAGTCTACTTGCACTCTTACACAATTCCCTATACTAGGGAATTCCTGCAATCCCAAATTCACACTGACTAGGCATTTAACACAGGCATATATCTCAAATAGCGCTTTTCCCTATCCTAGGGAAGCTCCTGCAAACAAACTCATACTGTATGTAGCACATAGGCATAACCTCAAGCATAATCTGTCCCTGCTACAACATCAAAGCCTCATGCAGGCTGATCACTCACGAGATCCTGTCTATGAAAGTAGAGCATCAATCGACTAAATCAAGAAGAAAAAAAAAACACGAAACTAATGGAGGTCAAAGAGAGCTCCCTGGTCATGAACGATTTCGTCACAGCCTTCTTGGATTGCGTGGCCTCTTTCCTTGCCTACACTGCTCAAGGCCCTACGCTCCTGCGACAAATTTGCACTCACAGCTTACATGCTCTGTCCAAATCCTAAATACGGGGTCAGTTGCTCGTTGACTAGCGCTCCACGTTGTTCAATGTCACCATCGCCGAATCATCGAAGGCCTGTCGTCCGCTCTAGAATTCAGCGATCACACATTGCGTTATAGGCCTCCCCGTTCACGAACCACCACTCGTGCGTCCATCTACCCTGCGTTTCGTTACAGTCTTACGGTGTTAGGTTGATGGTTTGACGTTCGTCTAGCTTCGTGGTGGCAGTGCGGGATAACCACCGCTCGAAATCCGTCCGTCAAGGTTGATGAGCGCAGAACCTGCCCGTCAACCCACGAACCTTTATTCCCAACACACCGCAATTCCTGCTCGCCAGTGCCAGAGGACCACCGCGCTGTTCTGCCTGGAATCAGTCTCCTCGTCGTCACGTACCACCACCCAATAAACTAGATCAGCGTCGATCCCGTCAGGTACTAGCCATATGTCATCAGCCCACCACGAAGGTCGTCGTCACGTCGCAACGTCAATACAGTCTGTCCGTCGCATGGACTCTCCGTTAATTTGGCGCTTTGGTGCTTCGACGACCCAGATCGTCTCTCTTGATCTCCTCCCTTGCGCTCTGATACCAAATGTTAAACACAATCTACTATTTCCTACTGCAGATCATGGGAGCATCATTTACATGAAGCGCAAACAAATAATTACAAACATAGATCCTTTAAGGGAAATGTCGACTGATTCTTCCGAGGTCATGCTACCTCGGCTAGAGCGTAACACTGTGAGCAAGTAAATGCATTTGAATATTGAGAATGTTCAGACCCCTGTGCATCTTTGGAGAACAGAGACGATGCATAGAGAGTAATCTGAGACTTTTCTTGCCATTTTTTGAACACCAGAAAATTTCCATGATAGCTGACATAAAGGAAACTAGATCTGCCTTTGTGAACATAATGAGAGGTAGATAAAATTGTATGTATGCTATCACAATGGATTGTGTGATTCGCAAACGAACATGTAATGGCCAAGTTGCAAGCTTCAAATATTCAAGTTTTGCCCTCAACTTTGTTAGCACCCAATCAGTTTGTTGGGAACGGGTGAGTCCCCAACCTAGAGGATAGCCAAGATGTCGAATGAATTGAGAAGCGGGGACAATTTCCCCAGGCCACAAAAGACTGTGCCATTCCTGAGCATGCAACGGCAACAATTTTGATTTCTGAAAATTGACCCGAAGACCAGCAGCCAATCCATATGTAGAAAGAGCTTGCATAATCATGGATAGATCACTCCGAGTATTTTTTGGGGTAAAGAATGAATCATCAGCATATGCTTGAGCGATCATGCTATGACTGCTAGGAATCTCCAAACCGTGCAACTGGTCAGTGTCTAAAAGGTGGTCCAGATATTGAAGCATTGGATGAGTGGCTATGGCAAAAAGTAAAGCACTTAGGGGACATCCTTGCCTAACAGAACAACCAAGAGTCCAGGATGTAGAAATATCCCTTGAAAGTATGCAGGCAGCTTTACTATCTTGATATAGCCAAGTGATAACTTGCTGCATTTTTGTGCCAAATCCCAATGCCTGCATAGTCAATGAAATAAAATCCCACTTAACAGTATCAAAGGCTTTGGCAATATCAACTTGCAATAACAAAACATCCTGTTGCGTGTATTTGGCATATTCAATTCCAACATAGGCATTAGCAATGTTATCTGTGATATGCCTACGCGGGACAAAGCCATATTGGGCAGGATGGAACCCATCATGTAAAAACCTCTTTAGCCGATCGATAATCATTTTGGTAGTGACTTTGTAAATGACTGGCATAAGGGTGATAGGTCTCCAATCTGCCAAAGATTCACAAATTTGCTTTTTTGGAGGGAGTTTAACAAGACCTCTCTTCCATGTGTCTGGCATTTTCTGATTTTGCCATGCAACATTCACCATATGTAGCAATGTATGCTTCAAAAGAGGCCAATATTCTAGAAAAAACTCGACTGTAAGACCATCCCATCCTAGAGATTTCCATCTGCCACAGGATTTGATTGCATCTGACAATTCCCTCTCAGTAAAAGGTTCCTCCAATTCCAAAGCTTGAGTAGTGGAAATAATAGGAGAAACATGCTGTAAGAGTAAATTTCGTGCAACCAAAACCTGCTGTGAGGGAGGAACTGCAGAACCGACTGCAGAACCAAACTGCTGAGAGAAATGATGCACACAAACAGAAGCAAGCTGTGACCGTGAGGTGGTCCATGATCCATCAGGCATAAGCACCCTGCAAATTTCTGTTTTTAATCTCCTCTGATGCAAGCTTTTGAAAAATTAATTGGAAGAGCAGCCTTTATCTGTAAAGGCTCTTTGTCTTGCTCTAGTCTCCCATTTAGCCTGTTTCCTATGATCATTGAGTTTAAGACAATGTCTAGCCTGGCATAGTGTTGTTTGCTCATGCAGGGACAACGAACGGAGATGGCTAAGTTCAGTGAGGTCCTGACAAGTGAATTTGGCTTGAGCAATAGTTTCCCTCAGAGTCTTCATGTAAGACTTGCCATAACCTCTAATCACAACTTGCATTTTGGAAACAAAAGAATCCCAGGCATCATCAATATGAATATGGCTGCGAGAAGACAGAGAATGAGATGCTTCAGTAACCATGGCCTTGAAAGCAGCATGTTGCAAATAGCTGTTATTCACGATCAAATGTCACCTTTGTGGCAATCTATCATCTGGCATAGCATGAAAGGATAACCGCAACCATAGAGGTGCATGACCTGAATGCACAAAGGCATAGTCAATCCACATTTTGCATGTAAAATCACCATTTTGTTGCGGAGCTACACTATACCATCGATCCAGACGTGCCTGATAAGAAGAAAGGGCATTATGTTGGAAGGTGTATCCAGGTGACAAAGGCTGCAATTCCTTCCAAAGGTCAACCAAATCCAGATGCATCAGTAATTGAGACCATGCATGCCTTTCAGGGGTTAACATATGAGTATGTTTGGAGGTATTGTCACCCTATTGTGGAGCATTATTGAAACCCCCATATATAAAGGCATGATATCTCCATGGATATTGTTGCATGGCATCCCAAATTGCAGTTCTTTCTCTAGAGGATTGAGGTGCATAAACAGAAGCAAATTCAAACACCTCTTCTCGAATGATGCATTGAAGAACAAGCCATCTGCCTTTGTTGTCATTTAAAGCAATAACTGGTTGAAGCTCATGTTTGATCAGAAGGACTACCCCTGAGAAAGAGTGCTCCTCAGCATAGAAAATATCATAGCCACAGTAGTGTCCTGTCTTTCGTGCATAGACATGTTGGTTGTGTTCTTGTAATGCCACTATGTCAGGCTGAAATCTATTGATATACAGCCACACAGATTTCCATTTCCTACTGTCACACATCCCCTGGACATTGAGTGTAAAACATTTGATATGAGCAGTCATATTTACAGATATTTATAGTAATATAACAACTATGTACAACAGCAAACTTCATGATGTCAGCCCTGCATTTCTATCTTAGGGTCAAGGCCTCTCCCCTGAGAAGAAGTATGCACCTGAGGAGTAGACACCAAAGCAGCAACCTCTTCTTCAGGGAAGAGTTCTGCTAGTTGTCACTGCAGCTCATGTGATCCCAATTCCTGTATTGACCTCTGGGGTGTTTCCACTAGAAGACGCACCATTCCAAGTGCGAGGGGGTGGAAGTCTTCGAGCAGAAATAACTTTTCTTGGACTTTGTTATCCATAAGTTGGAGGTTGCTGTCCTTTTGTCGAGGGTTGAATAGCAGGAGGTGAATGTGAAGAAACATTCCCATTTGAAACCACTGGAGCTTTGCCTTTATCCTGAATTCCAGAAAACTGTCTACTACCTTTGTTTTTTTTTGCAATGGAGGTAGGAGCATCTTTAGTAGGCATTTGAACCGGCAAAGTAGCAGGAGGCATTTTATGCTGATTCATTGGACACTGTGAAGCCATGTGTCCAAATTTTTTGCAGTCAAAACAAGCCCCTGCAAATAATCCCCATTTCAGTTGATAAAAA